>NC_080065.1:77490312-77790312 GCF_949987535.1 Balaenoptera acutorostrata | reverse complement strand
ACAAGTTTTCTTGTGGTTTTTCTATTGTTAAGGATGATAAAAACAGATTCTTATAGGAAACTCAGTAGAAACGTACAGTGCTTGTACCAGAAACACTGAAAAAAAAATTCTTATTTTAGTGTTCATGGTATTTTTCTCTCTTTTTTTTTTTCCTTTTGGCAGAAAACAGAGGCACAGCCTGGCTCGGCTGGCACCTCAGCTCAAAAAAAAAAAAGAAGAAAAAAAAAAAAGAAAAATCAGAAGAAAGGAAAATTGAGGCGCAGATGGCATCAAACATTCTCAAAACCTCCATGATGAAAAGTTCTGAGATAGAATCTCAGGGATTGGGCAGCCATCCCTTTGATGAAAGGTTTTTCAAAGATCTCTTCCTCAATTTAAGTTAAAGAAATGGGTTGGAAAAGTCTATTAGAAAGAAAGAAAGAAAGAAAGAAAGAAAGAGAGAAAGAAAGAATGGTTTAGTCACCCAAAAGAGAAAGCACATCATGAAAAGAATAGAGGCAAACTGAAATTCTCTGGATAATTACTCTAAGTGAAAGAGGGTGGGGGACAGTCCTAGCCTAGGGGGAATTCTAACTTCTTTTAGGTAGACCTTCACCAAAGCAAACATAAAAATGACAGCTATACTAGGCAACTTGATTAGATAATCTTTCATAAAGTCTTAGAAAGCATAAAGACCACAGAAGAATAGTATCATAATCATTATTGATACCCAATCATAGAAGCAAAATTATTCTCCATGCTTCTCAGATAAGTATGTGAAAGGCCCCCTTGCCCCACTCAACATCCTTTAACAGTATAGAATGAACGGGTCGTTTAGTCGTGACTCAGAAAAACTTACATTAAAATTCCAAATGATACCAAGCACCCAAGGAAACAGTAACTCTTCTTATAAGCTTTAACTAAATTATTACACAATGGTAAAATTGAGGCTTACCTACTAGTAATTTACTAACTATATCACTTTAATAAATAACAGCAAGCAGTATTTAATTCATGTAGAGTATGTACGCATTCTCAATTTTAAGAACCTTTGAAATCAATTATTTCTGAGAAGCAGAATGAAAATATGATTTTCTAAAAAAAAATATTCCAAAGAGATACTGTTTAAGGAAACAGTTTTAAAAGGCTGATAAGAAAACATAAAAGGGCTGCTGGGACAAATGATGTTGAATGTAAGTGAATCACAGGCTCAGGGAACACATTTGACTTCTTAAAAATATTCTCCAAATTGGTACCATTTTACTCTCTGCCAAACACCCTTCATCTTAGTCTAGCACCCCAAAGCAATGTCTGTTGCTCTTATATATCATCTTCGGGATCCAGGCCCCAGATTGTCTCTTTCCAGCTATTCAATGAGGGTTGTCTCCTGAAATCTCCATCTAAAATCACCTGCTTGGTTCTTGGTTCTTCAGGATTTTGTTACAATGCTGTGATATCCATGACATGAGGCTCCATGACTAGAAGCACTCTGCTTATGAGATACCTTTCACTGTCCTGTTCTCAGAGGCATACTGGGAATTATCTACAATTTTACAATTATCTACAAACATGTTCCTTACCAAGGGAATCGCAAGCACTGTGGAAGATGATAAGGGAGATTTGGGGCAAAGAAGAACCTTGTATCAATCTCAAATGATATCACTTGAGGTCATAACCTAAATATATATGAAGGCCATGTAGGTTCCATAAATAAGTTACAGAGTAAAGATGAACCAGAAAAAATAATGCTGCATTGAGAGTGTTACTTCTATTCCATTCAATTATTAACTTACAGAATTATAGAGGACATATTAACAGAGATTCCTACTTATCAAAGCCAGAAATCTAGAGTCTTAAGTGAATTTTCTCTTTACTTATTTAAAAAGTAATCATGTGAAGACTGAGCACAGCATTTCAGAAGACAGTACAACCTATGGCCATTGTTCTTTCTGAGGAAGTTGCCAACATGAAAGGCATTCCTGTGATTAACAGTTAAAGATGTAAATATTGCTTGAGAGGAGGAAGATTGGATACTTGACAGACATAAGGGAAGAGCTCGTAACCTGCAAAGTCATGGAAACTAGGTTAAGTCTGTGCCAACACAGTGCTACTCAGCGACAAAGCAGTTGATATTCAGTGAACTTAACAGGTTTCTAAATAATTTAAAAGCAAATGGTTAATCAAGATTTAAAACATTTGATAATAAATAATAATTAAGTAGACTGTGCTTTTTTTTTTAAGCTAAAGGACTTTTATACAAGTGTTTCTCTCAATTATTCCTGTATGAACTAACAAACCAAAAAAGAGTAAATGCTTTTGTTGGTGGTTGTTTCTTTGCAGCATCTAAACAGACCACTTAACAGATTACATTTTCAGGCACCTGTATGGCTCACCGAGGGATATCATAAAAATGACTGGGGCACAATGTTGCTTTTTATCTGAATGCTTTATTCTTCATATCAACTTAAAGCTGTATGTGCTCATCTAGTTTCTGTAGTAGTATCAAATAAGGAGGGAGGTAATAGGTGGGAAGGTTGAGGTGAAACAAAAAGGGTTAAATTCACAGATCATCAGAGAGCAGTGTGAACACATTATCCAATATTAGGCAAGAAAATGAATTGTTTAATGTCATTCTCTATTAACCCAACAGTTAAAATAGGACCAAAATATACATAAAAATGAAATAAAACAATTAGGCAACACTTTAAATGGTTCACTATTATTAATTCATTTAGTATTCATTGTAACTGTACTGGTCATAATGAATTCATTTGATATTAATGGGAATGTTCAGCAGCAGTTTCATTATAATGAAGTTTTAATTCATGTGCCATTAAAGCAATACCAAAATTTATAGTTATTTTTTGAACACTGTACATGATCCCTAATTTTAGGAAACACTGTAACAATGGTTGTCTTTTTTAAAAAATTGGGGTGAATAGCCCAGATTTAAGACAAACTAGGATGTTTGCCTTGAGCTACACCAGTAATGTTAAAGTTGATGGAGCTTTGCGTAATTAAAATGATCTATGACATTTGGAAAAGACCGTGGTAATGGCTACTTCAAATTCTGTCATATGTCAATATTTGCTAATATTTAACTGTTTCATGCTACTAAACTTGTTAACATAATGCCATTAATGCAGTCTCAGCCAAGATATTTTGAACTTCCCATTCTCTGTTTTTGTGGAAAATTGGAGGTAAATTATATATGTTTGGCATTTCATTAGAATAAATAGTGATTTTAACCATTTCCAAATAATGTTTCATTCACACCCAAAAAGTAGATTAAAAACTATATCCTTTTTAGTGAATAGTACTAGGTTTTTTTGAAAGATATTGAGGAATGTCTACAGAGAATTCCTCTGTAGAACTGCAACCATAAGGTCTTAATAAAAACCTTAAAAATGGCAACAGAAATGTACTCAGTAACAGGTTTACTTTTACTTTCTGTGGAGGCAGCCTATAAACCAATTTGCTAAACTGTATAAGCACTAATGACAACAGACAACCAAATCCACAGTCCAATCAACAGACTCACTAAAAGTGCATTTAACCCTTTAGGCAGTTATTTGGCAATGCATAAGAAAGCAGCCTACCTCAAAATTCCTTATTAGAAATGTTATGCTCTAATACATTGTTCACAGGATAGGTAGCCTAGAGATATATGTGCATATAATTTGTTATTTTATTAATTATTTTGGAAATAACTAGAATAGTTATCTTAAATTAATTGGACTAGTTATCTTAAAATAGCAATAGAGACTGCTTTATGTCTCTCCAACCTCCACTGCAAATTAAAAAGTTTTTAGAAGTAGGTTTTATAAATTTAACTCATATTGCTACTTTTCTTGCTATTTAAAATAATTCATTAAAATAAATTAACAAAAATTCATGAATGTATAAACTAATTCATTAAGATATTATGAGTTAATAATATTTTTTAAAAGTTTTCCCTCCTAACTGAAATAATTAAAATACTGAGCAAAATATATGAAATAGTTTTAAAACATTGGATTACAAGGAAACCAGTAAAGAAGGGAAACCAAGTGAGTCCTATGATTGTTCAGCTTACTATCTGGAGGGAGAGTTCCTAAGACATAGCACAAGCAAGGGAAACCTATGTGGAGTCCAGCCAGCTCTCTGAGTTGAGGACACAGAGTGAACGTGGAGTACAGATAGACCAAGGTAGCTAAAATTCACAGAAAAAAGTACTGGAGAGGAGATAATTGCAGAGAGATAAAGAGAAAGAGAGAGAGAGAGAGAGAGATCCAGAAATCTATAGTGGGTTTCATGAGATTTCACCTGAGTCCTAATCAGTGTACATGTATAAGGAAGCTGCTTGAGGCTGGGGAATGAACAGTATAAAAACCAGAGAGAACAATCTCCAGGACAAATAGAGAGCTAAGAGCAGAATTTGTTTGCACAGACAATAGTAGAAAAGTCTTGACAAGCAACAAGGACAATGGTCTCTGAGATAAAGGAAATAAACTATCCTATCGACAGTCCTCAGGTGGAGTACGTAGATGGTTGTCACCTCAGGAATGGACAAAATTAGTCCTAAACTAAAGTCAGCTCTGATATGAATTAACAAAGCTTAAAAGCAAATGTCAAAGGGATCAAACTATTTTTCAAGAAACTTAACTGCAACCAAGAAAAAAAAGAAGTCAAATGATATGAGAATAAAAAAGGATAGGACTTCCCTGGTGGCTCAGTGGTTAAGAATCCACCTGCTAATGCAGGGGACACGGGTTTGGTTCCTGGTCCGGGAAGAACCCACATGCCAAGGAGCAACTAAGCCTGTGTGCCACAACTACTGAGCCTGTGCTCTAGAGCCTGCAAGCCACAACTACTGAGCCCACATGCCACAACTACTGAAGCCCGTGTGCCTAGAGCCCATGCTCCACAATAAGAGAAGCCACCGCAGTGAGAAGCCTGTGTGCTGCAATGAAGAGTAGCCCCCCTTTGCTGCAACTAGAGAAAGCCCGTGTGCAGCAACAAAGACCCAACACAGCCAAAAATAAATAAATAAAATAAATAATTTTATGTAAAAAAAAAAAAGTATCCAGCAGCCAGAAGACAGAAGTTACAATGTCTGGACTCTAATCAAAAATTTCCAGGCATGAAAAAAACAGAAAAATATTTATCCATAATGAGGAGAAAAATAACCAATAAAACAGACCCAGAAATAATATAGATAATAAAATTAGTATACAAAGCCATTAAAACAGCTATTACATATTTGCTTCATATGTTTATAAAGGTATAAGAAAAATTGAGCAGTTAAGTGGAAACATGAAAAATTAAAAAGAATTACAAAGCAAACTCCTAGAAATAAATATTGTAATTCTTCAGTTGAAAAGTACACTGAATGATATTACTAGCAAATTAGATACTGAAGGAGAAAAACTCAGTAAACTTGAAAAATTGCAATACAAACTATCCAACTTAAATCTGTCTAATAGGCATGTAATTGGAGTATCCAGAGAAAAGGAGAGGAGGAACAGAAAAGACATTTGAAGAATTTTCCAAATTAGAGGAAAAGTATAAACCCACAGATACAAGAAGTTCAACGAACTTCATAAAATCACAAAAATAGTAAAAAGAAAAGGTAACAAAGAACAAATTGGACAATTAAAAAAATACATCAAGGCACTTCCCCAGTGGTACAGTGGTTAAGAAGCTGCCTGCCAATGCAGGGGACATGGGTTCAGAGCCCTGACCCAAGAAGATCCGGCATGCCGCGGAGCAACTAAGCCCGTGAGCCACAACTACTGAGCCAGTGTACCACAACTACTGAAACCCGCCCACCTGCCTACAGCCTGTGCTCCACAACAAAGAGAAACCACTGCAGTGAGAAGCCCAAGCACCACAACAAAGTGGAGCCCCACTTGCCGCAACTAGGGAAAGCCTGCACGCAGCAACAAAGACCCAACACAGCCAAAAATAAATAAATAAATAAATTTATAAAAAAACTAATACATCAAGTTGGTAGGTTTAACTCAACTACATCAATTATCACATTAAATGTAATTTACTTAAAGGAAGAGATTAAAAGGCAGAGATTATCATATTTGATGAAAGTTAAGAATCAACAACATGTTGCATTAAGAAACATTTTAAATGTAAAGATCAAATAGATTAAAATTAAAAGGATATAAAATGATATTCCACGTTAACACTAATCCAGAAGAAGCTGACATGGCAGTATGAATATTAGACAAGGAAGATTTCAAAACACAGAATAGTATAATGATAAAAAGGTTTATCTCAAGAATGCAAATTGATTTAATACTCAAAATCAATGTAATATACTCTATTAAAAGCCTAAAAAAGGAAAACCATATGATCTTATCAATATATGCAAAAATAAACAGAAATTCAAGCTCTATTCCTATGAGAAATACTCCTCTGAAAAAACTAGGAATAGAAAGTAACATCCTTAAGCTGATGAACTTGAAATCTATAGCTAATATCATACTTAAAGCAAAAGATTAAATGCTTCCCTCTAACATCATGAATAAGACAAAGATGTATGCTTGCACCACTTTTATTAAACATACAGTTCTTTATAAATATATCTACCCTTTTGCTATTAATGAAAATAATAAATTTTAAGCACCAGTGTTGGGGAAAAAAATATTAGCTAGTCTAGAAGTCATTTTGCCAGAGTAAAACTAATGTAAACAATTATTGCTATTGGGTGGGGGTGAATCAAGATGGCAGAGTAGGAGGATGCAGAACTCAAGTTCCCCCACAAACACATCAAAAACACATCTACATGTGGAATAATTTTCACTGAAAACTAACTGGAGACTGGCAGATAGACTCCTCTAAAACCAAAGCTATAAGAAACATCCACATGGAATCAGGTAGGAAGGGAAGAAAACTGATCAGGTTGGGACCTGTGCCCCTAAGAGAGTACTCAGAAGAGGAGGGGGATTACATGGACAGAGATAATCCCTGGAGAATAAGCATTTTGAGCCACATGTTGGGAAAAAGAGTCCCCTTGGCTCGTTGGAGGTCTGGTAGGAGTAACAGGAGGGCTGTGGGAAACCTGAACTCCACTCATGAAGAGTGTACACATGCTTCCTTGCTCCCAGAACAGGGCAGAGATGGCAGAGTGAAACTGCATTGAGACATTGGCCCACTTTCCTGCAACTGCCCTGGTGCGTGCCCCAGCCTGAGCCAAGCAACTGTTCTGGCCCCACTTGCTTCATGATGCAAACTAGGGTGAGGGATGCTGTGGCCAAGGAGAGAGCTCAGCTCCGAGAGACAAAGGTGGCTCTTACCCAAAGCAGCATCTGACCAGGGAAGGGGTAACTACTACTGACAGTGTATCAGAAGCAGTTTGGGTCTCTGACTACAGCTGGAGCCACAACAGCCTGCATCCAATCCCATGCCAAGTGCCTGTCCCAGCCCCTCTTGCTCCAGCACTGTTCCATTGTGAGGCAAGCGTGCTGGTGATGAGATAAGAGAGCACACATACTTAAAGAGAATGGAGCCAGCTCAGACATGACCTTCAGGGCTTCTGCTCCAGCAACTTGGGACCTGCCCTCACCCACAGTAGGGTGGTGCTGGCCACTGAACAGAGGAGAACCACCGAGTCATACCTGGCTCTGGCCCTAACCACCCATCTCCAGCCACACTGATTACCAAGATGATGGCTACCAGCACACCTTGGAGAAGGACATGTCTCTTGTTCATGTCAGATCCAGTTCTCCCACCAAAGCCACTGGGCACATGCAGACTATATAGGGATGCTCCCACACAAGGACACCCCATCAAGACCGCAATAGGTAACTGTTTCACCTAATTTCATAGAGACAGAATTAAGCAAAATGAAAAGACAGAGAAATTTGTTTTAAGTGAAAGAACAAGATAAAACCACTGAAAAAAACTAATGAAACAAATAAATAATTTACCAGATAAAAAGTTCAAAGCATTATCAAAGGATGCTAACTGAATTAAGGAAAAGAATAGATGAAAAAGTGAGAATTTAACAAGGAACTAGAAAATATGAAAAAGAACCAGTTAAAAATGAAGAATATAATAACTGAAATAAAAAACACACTAGAAACAATGAACAGCAGAGTAGGTGACACAGAAAAATGCATAAGTGATCTGAAAGATAGAATAATGGAAACTGCCCCACCAGAACAGCAAAAAGAAAACCAAATAAAAAAATAAGAACAGTTTAAGGGGCCTCTAGGACAAATCAAGTATACCAACATTCACGTTAAAGGGGTCCCAGAAGGAGAAGGGAGAGAGAAGGGGGTCGAAATGTATTTGATGAAATTATGGCCGAAAAGTTCTCAAACCTGAAGAAAGAAACAGGTATCCAAGGAAAAGGAAACAAAGAGGGCCCCAAACAAGATGAATTCCAACAGATCCACACCAAAACATATCATAAGTTAAATGGCAAAAGAAGTTAAAGATAAAGGGAGAACTCTAAATGCAGCAAGAGAAAAACAAAGAGTCATATACAAGGGAACCCCCATAAGGCTATAAGCTGATTTTTCTGCTAAACTTTTGCAGGCCAGAAAGGAGTGGCATAATATATTCTAAGTGCTGAAAGGGGAAAACCTTCAACCTAGGATACTCTACCCAGCAAGAATATCATTTAGAATTGAAGGAGAGATTAAAACAAATGAACAAACAAAAAAAAGCACTTCTCAGACAAGTTAAAACTAAAAGAGTTCATCAATACTAAACCTACTCTAAAACAAATGTTAAAGGGGCATCTCTAAGGTGAAAAGAAAAGGTTATAAAAGAAATATCTGTAAGAAAAGAAAAATACCAATAGTAAAGGCAAATATATAGCAAAGGCTGAGAATCAACTATTTAAATAAGCTAGTATGAAGATTAAAAGACAAAAGAATGTGAAATCAACTATAATTACAATAATCAGTAAAGGGATAAAATGACGATGTAAAATATGAAATAAAAAAACACAAAGTGGGAGAGGGGAGTAAAAATGTATTTGAACTTAAATGACTACCAGTTTAAAACAAGTAGATATACTTATAGGTCAACATTTATAAACCCCATGGTAGCCACAAATCAAAAACCTACCACAGACACAAAAAAACTAGGGAGAAAAGAACACAAGCATACCACTAAAGAAAATCATCAAACCATAAGGAAAGAAACTAAAAGAAGAGCAGAGAAGAACTACAAAAACAGCAAACAAGTAACAAAACTGCAATAAGCACATGCCTATTGACAATCATTTTAAATGTAAAGGGACTAAATGATCCAATCAAAAGACATAGGGTGGATGACTGGATAATAAAACAAGACCTATCTATATGCTGCTTATAGGAGACTCACTCCAGAGTTAAAGACACACAGACTGAAAGTGAGGAGATGAAAAAAGGCATTTCATGCAAATGAAAATTACAAGAAAGTATAGGTAGCAATACTCATATCAGACAAAATAGACCTTAAAACAAAGTCAATAACAAAGGATGAAGAAGGGCATTAAATGATAACAAAGAAATCAATACAAGAAGAGGATATTACACTCATTAACATACATGCACCCAACACAGGAGTACCTAAATATATAAAGCAAATACTGACAGATATAAACACAAAGACTGACAATAATACAATAATAGTAGGGGACTTTAACACCCCACTTACATCAATGGACAGATCATCCAGACAGAAAATCAATAAGGAAACAGTGGTCTTAAATACTGCATTAGACCAGTTGGACTTAATAGATATCTATAGGACATTCCATCCAAAAGCAGCAAATACAAATTCTTTTTGAGTGCACATGGAATGTTCTCCAGGATAAATCAATTGCTATGCCACAAAACAAGTCTCAACAAATTTAAGAGGATAACAATCATATCAAACATTTTTGCCAACCACAACAGTGTGAAACTAGAAATCAATTACAGGAAAAAAAATGGGAAAAGCACAAACACATGGAGACTAAACAACATGCTACTAAAAAACAATAGGTCAGTGAAGAAATAAAAGAGGAAATCAGAAAATACCTTGAGACAAATGAAAATGGAAACACAGCTTTCTAAAATCTCTGGAATGGGGAGTTCCCTGGTGATCTAGTGGTTAGGATTTGGTGATTTCACTGCCGTGGCTCAGGTATAGTCCCTGGTCAGGGAACTGTGATCCTGCAAGCCCTGTGGTGTGGTCCAAAAATAAACAAATAAATGAAAATAAAATCCATGGGATGCGGCAAAAGCAGTTCTAAGAGGAAAGTTTATAGTGATACAAGCCTGCCTAAAGAAACAAAAAAAATCTCAGATAAGTGAACTAACCTACCAAATTAATGAATTAGAAAAGAAAGAACAAACAAAGCACAAAGTCAGCAGAAGAAAGGAAATAATCAAGATCAGAGAAGAAATAAATAAAATAGAGACCAAGAAAACAATAGAAAACAAAATCAATGAAACCAAGAGCTGGTTTTTTGGGAAAAAAAGATAAATCTTTAGCCAGACCCATCAAGGAAAAAACAGAGTGGACCCCAAAAAAACAAAATAAGAAATGAATGAGGAGAAATAACAACCAATATTACAGATACAAAAAATAAGAGAATACTATAAACAGTTATATGCCAACAAATTAGACAACCTAGAAGATGGAACAATTTCTAGAAACAAAAAACCTTCCAAGAATGGATTAGGAGGAAGACAATATGAACAGACCAAACACTAGTTATGAAATTGATTTTGTGATGAAAAAGCTCCCAGCAAACAAAGATCCAGGATCGGATGGCTTCACAGGGGAATTCTCCTAAACATATAAAGAAGAGTCAATACCTATCCTTCTCAAAGTATTCCAAATATTGAAGAGGATGGAAAACTCTTAGATTCATTCTACAAGGTCGCCATTACCCTGATACCAAAACCAGAAAGACACCACAGAAAAAAAAAAAATTACAGGCCTATATCTCTGATGATTACGGATGCAAAACTACTCGAACTCAACAATATATAAAAAGGGTCATATATCATGATTAAGTGGGATTTATTTCAGTGATGCAAGGATGTTTCAGTATCTGCAAATCAATCAATGTGACACACCACATTAACAATATGAAGGATAAAAATCACATGATTTTCTCAATTGATGCAGAAAAAGCATTTAACAAAATTCAACACCCAGTCATTATAAAAACTTTCAGCAAAGCTGGTAAAGAGGGACCGTATCTCAACAATACAAAGCCCATTTATGACAAACTCACAGCTAACACTATACTCAATGGTGAAAAGCTGAAAGCCTTTCCTCATAAAATCAGGAAGACAATAAGGATGCCCACTCTCACCACTTTTACTTAATATAGAAGTCCTAGCCACAATAATCAGACAAGAAAAAGAAATAAAGTTATCAAAATAGGAAGGGAAGAGGTAAAACCGTCACCATGTGCAGATGACATGATACTATATGTAAAAATCCCTAAAGTCTCCATGAAAATACTATTAGAACCAATAAATGAATTCAGTAAAGTTGCAGGATACAAGATTAATGTACATAAATCTGTTGCTTTTCTATACACTGATATGAACTATCAGAACTATCAGAAACAGAAAGCAAGAAAACAATCCCATTTAAAATTGTATCAAAAAGAATAAAATAAATAGGAATAAACTTAACCAAAGAGGTGAAAAACTTATACTCTGAAAACTGTAAGACACTGATGAAGGAAACTGAAGATGATAGAAAGAAATGGAAATGTATACCATGCTCATGGATTGGAAGAATTAAAAGTGTTAAAATGTCCATACTACCTAAAGCAATCTATGGATTTAATGCAATCCCTATTGAAATACCCATGACATTTTCACAGAAGAAGAACAAAGAAGCCTAAAATTTATATGGAACCACAAAAGATCATGAATTCCCAAAGCAATATTGAGAAAAAAAAGAACAAAGCTGGAAGTATTTCCTCAATGTCAGACTACACTACAAAGCTACAGTAATCAAAACAGCATGGTCCTAGCACAAGAACTGAAACATAGGTCAATGGAACAGAATAGAGAACCCAGAAATAAATGCATACACTTATGCTCAATCTATGATAAAGGAAGCAAGAATATACAATGGAGAAAAGACAGTCTCTTCAATAAGTGATGCTGGGAAAACTGGACAGCTACATGGAAAGGAATAAAATTATACTACTTTCTCACACCATACACAAAAATTCAAAATGGATCAAAGACCTAAATGTAAGACCTGAAAACATAAAGCTCCTAGAAGAGAACATAGGCAGAACGCACTTTGACATAAATCATAGCAATATTTTTTTGGATCTGTCTCCTAAGGCAAAAGAAACAAAAGCAAAAATAAATAAATGGGACCTAATTAAACTTAAAAGCTTTTGCACAGGAAAAGAAACCATCAACAAAACAAAGACAGCCTACTGAATGGGAGAAAATATTTGCAAATAATATGACCAATAAGGGGCTGTTATCCAAAATATATATAAACAGCTCATACAACTCATTATCAAAAACCAAACAACCCAATTAAAAGATGAGTGGAAGACTTGAATAGATATTTTTCTAAAGAAGATATACAGGTGGGCAACAGGCACATGAAGAGATGTTCAACATCACTAATCATCAGAGAAATACAAATCAAAAACAGTGAGATATCACCTGACACCTGTCAAAATGGCTATCATCAAAAAGCCTACAAATAACAAATGTTGAAGAGGATGTTGAAAAAAAGGAGCCCTAGTACACTTTTGGTACAAATTGGCACAGCCAATGTGGAAAACAGTATGGAGTTTCCTCAAAAATCTAAAAATAGAGTTACCATATGATCCAGCAATTCCACTCCTGGATATATATTCAAAGAAAATGAAAATACTAATTTGAAAAGATACATGTACCCCAATGTTCATATCAGCATTTTCTATAATAATCAATATATGGAAGCAACCTAAGTGTTTATCAACAGATGAATGGATAAAGAATATGTGGCATATATACCCAATGGAATATTACTCAAACATAAAATAGAATAACAGGGGCTTCCCTGGTGGCGCAGTGGTTGAGAATCTGCCTGCTAATGCAGGGGACACGGGTTCGAGCCCTGGTCTGGGAAGATCCCACATGCCACGGAGCAGCTGGGCCCGTGAGCCACAATTGCTGAGCCTGCGCGTCTGGAGCCTGTGCCCCGCGACGGGAGGGGCCGCGATAGAGAAAGGCCCGCGCACCGCGATGAAGACCGGTCCCCGCACCGCGATGAAGAGTGGCCCCCGCTTGCCGCAACTGGAGAAAGCCCTCGCACGAACCGAAGACCCAACACAGCCAAAAATAAATAAATAAATAAATAAATAAATAAGAAAATCCTTAAAAAAAAAAAAAAAAAATAGAATAACATTCTGCCATTTGCAACAACATGGATGAACCTAGAGTGTATTATATTTAGTAAAATAAGTCAGACAGAGAAAGGCAAATACTCTATGTTATCACTTACACATGGAATATAAAAAAATTAAAAATGAATTTATATAACAAAACAGAAACAGACTCACAGATATAGAAGTAAACTAGTGGTTACCAGTGGGGAGAGGGAAGGGGGAAGGACAAGATAGGGGTAGAGGATTAAGAGATACAAGCTCCTACATATAAAGTAAATAAACAACAAGGATATATTGTATATAACAAGGAACATAGGCATTGTTTTTAATAACTTTAAATGTAGTATAATCAATAAAAATCACCATGTGTACACCTGAAGCTATTATTGTACATCAACTATATTTCAGTATACTTCAATAAAAAGCAAAAACACAATTGTCGTTATTTCTGTATATAAAAAATAGAGGTAAAGGTCCTCAAAAATAGCAAAAATCAGATATACTGAGGCATTTCATCACAGGACTTAACACAAAGAGGCTTTCAGGTAGACAAAAACAGAAGAGGGCAAACATAGCTGCCATTATATGACTCTCATTGTTTTCCCATCATCAGTAGGATGCTAATGGCAGAAAGTATCCCTCTGTTTCTCCATTTTCACTACTTCAGGTCTTGTTGTCACAGACCATAGTACAAACACTCTTCTTGACTTAACATAGCTGAAACAGGACAGTTTATTCCATCTTGTCTCCACTGTCCAAACTTTTCCTTCTCAGAAATGGCACCACTTTTATCAGCCAGTTAGTTGCTACTATCCATCCAGTTAATTGCTCAAGGCAAAAAATTGGTAGTTATCTTCTCATTTCATTTCTTTACTTTTTCACACCTGATATTTTCTAGAACAGTTAAGTACTGTCTACTCTACCAGTAATATTCATCCTGAGTCCAATCTGTTCTTGCCATCTCAACTGTAATTCTAGTTCCAGCTATTATCTCTTTCCTGGACTACTGCAACAGATTTCCCTCTAATGCATACTTGATTTACAATAACCCATTGTAGCAACTATCTCTAGTGATTTTCTAAATCATAAATCAGATCATATTATGCAAATGTTTAAAACCAATCAATGTTTCCCAGTTCTACCACAATAAACTCCTTACTATGGGCTGTGAGACTGTACATGATACAGACGTGGTCTGCTTCATAGACTTCTATTTTTCTCTTCTTCTCATTCCCCATCCTCCATTCACACAGACTTATTAACACTTACGCTCTTTCCCATCTGATAACCTTCACCTTTCCTGTTCCTTTTGCTTAAAAAGCTCTTCCCCACATTTACACTACTAGCCCCTGTTCTTACCTCAGGTCCTCTTTCATGATGCCGTTCTTGAATACGAGACTAAAGTAGAATTCCCTACCCCAACTGCCACTCTCTATTATATTACTACTAAGAGTTTGCCTCCTTCTTTTTAATGCTACCTTAAAGTCAGGGTCTCAGTCTCTTGTCCAATAGTGTATCCTCAACCCCTACAACAGCAACTGGAGATTGGTAAACCCTCAATAAAATATATTCACTGAGTGATAAAGTAACTTAGTGACTCAGGAAAATGCAAACACTCTGTGAGGTATAAAGTGTAGCTATGTTGTCAGTAAACAATAGGCAAAGGGAAGGAAAGGGAATTTTATGTTGTCAGCACATTTATTTTTAATAAAAAGTACAATTAATTTATAAAGTTATTGGCATATAAGGGCTTGCTCTCTAATGTCTTCCCTCTTTCTTTTTTGATCAGTTGCAAATCTGTGCTTGTGAAGTCACAATTCTCCTTAGGAGAAGATTAATTGTATGCATGACTATTTGACTATTGGCCACTACTGCACCCTCTATCAACTTGCAGTGAAATATATTAGAGACAAAATAAACTGTTTTGAATCTTTTATTGATGTTCTCTTGTCTTTTGACTCCATGGACAGGATTCTGTGATGGATTAACCTTTATGAGGTCAGTACTGGCCCCTGGTTATTGATGTTCATGCAGGACCTTCACCTTAATACCACCTCGAGAGGAAGGGTCAGTGGGAAAGTTCTCCAGACAAATCAATTAGAATAGATTTGTGTCCTCCATCCTCCTTTTTAAAACCTATTTTAATGACTTCATATCTTATGCACTCAGGCAGGTCATTCATTAAGTAAAGCTGTTACTTTATAACTTGAAAATTAAAGTAGCCAAAAACATCATTTATGTGAGATGCTTTTGTGCTCAGTTTAAGTAAGTAACAAAGTACACTGGCATGAAGGTGAGTTAATCCCCTTGTCCCAGCCCCCATAATACTTTGGCAACTAGTGAAATGAGGTCATAAATGAGTTAGAAAATAGCCAGAACTTCAATTAAGGACATCTAAATGTGATCTCACATATAGGTCTGCAAGATGATGGTAATTTATTAAGATAAAATTTAAATAATTGCATTGTGTCTCCTCTTAGGGGAATAGTATTTCATCAGGATGGATGATTAGCCTAAAGCAGCATTTCTCAATGTGCAAATATTAATAGGTATGACTAGTGTATGGAATCCAAGGCCAAAAGTAATCATCTTTAAATTTGCTTCAGCACGTGGTTTCTCAACTTCAGCACTATTGTCTAAATTGTCACCTCCACAGAGAGGCCATCCCTGACCACCCCACATAAAAGAGACCCTCTTTATTCACTCCTCTATCCCCTTACTTTGTTCTTTTTTCTTATTGCACTTGTCACTACCTACCATTATATTGTTCATCTCTGTTTTTCTATTGTCTGTCTCCTCCACTAAAGTGTAAGTCACTTTTAGACAGTGACTTCGATTCATTCACAACTCTATCCCCATGCCAAGAGTTATGTCCATAAAATAGTAGATCTTTGATCTATGCTTGTTGATAAATATATAACTAAATTTATATGAAATAACTAAATAAATAACTAAATTTCATATGAGCTAGATTCAAGCCTCTGCACCTACAGAGAAGAAGAAAGACATTTGATTTCCCATATGTGGCCATGGTTTCATTGTCACAAAATACAAGCTACCTTAAAAGTTAAATGGCTGTATTCTCTAAGCCCTACTAGAAAGAATAATTCAAGGTCAATTACCCTGAAATTTAAATCAACATTTCTGTTAGAAGTCCTCTGGTATAAAGTTTAAAAGGCTATTAAAATGTGAACAAATTCAGTTACTTAGCAAATATTTTGTAATCAGTTTTTGTTTTTGTTCTTGGCAGAATTCCACACCAAATTACATGTTTGAAGGGAGACATTTTATGTGTACTTTGTAGAAGTTATTTTTTAATGACCTAGGTAGAGTCCCCATATTATAGAATGTCCAAGCTAAAAGCAGCATAGAAACGTTCTGTATTAAAGACTCCCATCTGTCCATGCAATAGGACAGTTTATGGGGAGATTTTAGAAACTGCCCATTAGTTTTCTCTTGGCCCATTTTCATATGGAGTTGGACTTATTTTCCATGTAGATATGTATCCTGATCTGGGAATTGCCAGTCCATCAGGTTCTCCTTTCCCATTCTTCCTTTATAGTAATATTTGCAACTATTTACAAAAGAGAGGAATCCTATGCCTCATGCTAATCTTACTGTGGAGAAATGCTCATGATGGAAAAACCCTTGGGACACCTTCAGAGGGGAAAGTGTTAGGCAGAAAAACTAAATTACTTCAGTAATTGAGTATTACAGCTTTTTGTGCTCTGTTGGTTTCTGATCATTTACTTACAAAAAAAGTGAAGGAAAACCTAGTAGAATTCTTCACTTATAGATCATCTTAATTAATTTTTGGTAAATAATCCCAATGGGAATTTTGACATATAATTTTGTAGGAATTTTAAAAATTCAGTCACAGTGCTATAAAAATATCTTACCACTAATGACATATATTTATTATCTAAACAAATTTTCTCCATGTTTACATTTAAGAAAAAGAAAAAACTTCTTGGTGAATCCTGCTCATTCAAGTATGAAGCAAACATGGACTAATCTATGAAATAAATGAGAAAATAATCCTTTTCCATTTCTTAATAAATGCATTTTTACTAAGATTTTCCTTTTATTTATAATTATCAAAAACACTACTAATATAAATATTTTGATCACTTATATAGTAGCAATAATTTTATGGTGAAAAACTAGAAGAAGAAAATTAACCCTTGCAGCCTAAGAAGGAGAGAAATTTAAAAAGACTACTGTGAATGTTTATACTTTTTTTTAGAGAAGTATGTTAAAGTGATAATAAAGCTTTCAAGTATAAAATATGCCTATATTTTAGAATAAAATTTTGAGAGAAGAGTGAATGAAAACACAATTTCTAGGAGAATGAGGAATGATATAATATTTCCAACTGTTAATAAAGAGTTTGTCCTCATAGTTTTAAGTTGATGATGAAAATATCAAATTTCTAGAATATTTATATTCCAAAGGATACATTTAAAGGAAGGATATAGCCACTTTTTTTAATGTCAATATTTGAAACTTCTGGAAATTATTTCCTTTTAACTACTGAAAATTATCACAAACATTTTTATGTATCAACTTAAAAATGTACAAGTTAATTGTTATTTTAAAACTCCTTTGGAGATATGAGCAAAGTAGCTTAAAGAACATGGTGTAAGGTTGTATTTGGAAACTATGATTCTGATCTCTGTAGGTAAACATTTAAAGAAATCCCATGTGAAACTCCATATTATATTTACTTTACAAATATTGTTGACATAGTTCACTTCATCATACAAGATACAGTTCTGTTGGAGTCTTTTACAGCGTAAGTATCAAAAATACCTGGATACCTTCTGAAGTACTGTTTTTGTTACCTAGAAAATTAATTTGCTTGTAATTGGCATAATGTGTTTTTAAACTAGAAGCAAGACTAACTTATATTGTGGTGATGTGTGCATTTTTAAAGCCATCTCTTCTTTTTTGGAAGTGAGGGAAAAGTAATAGAATATTTAGATAGTTAGATATAAATATAATGCCAGATAAGAATATAAACATTTTAGATTGTTAGTGCAAACTCTCCATTCCAGGGTTACGACAACAAGATGACAGAGCAGGAAGCCTCAGAACCTCCTTGCTCCTATGTAAACACTGATTTAATAACAATACTGGAACAATCCCTTGAGTGATAAATCTAGAGGCTAGTTAAGAGACTGCTGCATCCCAGGTGAGTGTGAAATAAGCTGCATTGAAGCCAGCAGGAAAATTTATTGAATCTTTTCACCAAATTTCCTCCCCTCAACACAGAACCCCCTGACCAGGAGGAATCTCCCAGCTCCTGGCTTCTCCCTGGGGAAAGAAAGAGAGGCCTGGACCATACAGTTTTCAGGGGTGGAGGATACTTGTGAGACTGGTTTCTGTCTCACTTGTCCCAGAACACTGAAGGGACCCAGCATAATCTAGATGCCTGGGGGCCACTGAGAACAAAAGGAGATGGGTGGCATTCTGTTGCTCCAGAGAATTCATGGTACAGCAGATAAAGGCTGATATAGCTCAGTGGCCTTTCCTTCAGGGTGGGGAAGAGAAGAGTGAAACTCATGTCCCATGTTCCAGCTTTTTGAGTTACTGCTTAAGGGATTGGCTTCTGTCTTGAAGCTCTGACAGAACCCAGCATATTCTTGATGCCTGGGGACCACTGAGAACAAAACCAAGTTGGACATCTTACTGTAGAAGATCTAAAGCAGAGCAAACAGAGGCTAGTATAGCTTGGTACTTCTCCCTCAGTGGGGAAAGAGAAAAGTGAAGCATGTGTCCAACATTCTGGCTTTTCAGTGATCTGCTTGAGGGACTATTTTTTGTCTAGCCTGTCTCTGAGCATGACTGAGACTTGCCATACCCTAGATACCTAGAGACTGCTGAGAAAATAGCTGGCCAACATATTTCTGCTTTAGATGACCCCCAATACAGCAGGCAGATAGCAGAAGAAGTAAGAGATTATGAGCTCCTTAAAAGAAAAAACAAAAAACTGCAAAATCTCTCTAGTTAGGAATCTATGTACACAAGTCAAGAGAAAGCACACCACATAACAGTTTTGAAAGATACCCAGAATTTGTAGCTGGGGTGATTGGCAAAAGTCTTTCCCTATTTGAAATCAGTCAACAAATATGAAGAGTTTTATTTTTCCTTTCACATATGAGGATACTAATAATAAAACGTTACAAAGAACATGAAGAAATAGGGGAAAATGCCCAATAAAAGGAACAAAATAAATCTGGAAGCTGACCCTAAAGAAAAGGAAGTATGTGAATTACTTTTTTTTTTTTAATAACTCTTATAAAGAGGCTCAACAAGCCCAGGAAAAGATAGAAAATGTTTAAAAAGGACAAAACAGAAATTCTGGAGCTGAAAAATACAATTTCTGAATTGAAAAATTCACTTGAGAGGTTTAACAACAAACCTGATGAAGCAGAAGAAAGAATCAGTGGACTTTAATACTATTCATTTGAAGTTTTGCAGTCAGAGGAACAAAGAAAAGAAAAGAAAAGAAAAAGAGTAAAGAAACAAAATAAAAGGAAAAACTGAAAAAGAGAAAAGAAAGAAAAAGAGTAAAGAAAAAGTCCCAAGGACTTATGGGACACCATTAAGCATGCCAATACACACTTTATAGTCCTAGAAAGAGAGGAGAGAGAGAGGGAGGGAGAGAGAGAGAGAGAGAGAGAGAGAGAGAGAGGGAGAGAGAGAAAGGCAGAAAGCTTATTTAAAAAAAAAAAAAAGGCTGAAAACTTGCCAAATTTGGAGAAGGAAATAGACATCCAGATTCAAGAAGCCCTATATAACCACATAAGAGCAATCCAAAGAAGTTCACACCAAGACATATTACAATCAAATTATCAAAATATCAAAAGTCAGAGACAAAAAGAATTTTTCAAAGCAACAAGAGAAAAGTGACATCAAATACAAGGGAACCCTCTTAAGAGTATAACTGGATTTCTCAGCAAAAAGGAATGAGATGATATATTCAAAGTGCTGAAAGAAAAATACTACCTACCAAGAAAATTATATCTGGCAAAACTATGCTTCAGAAATGAAGAAAGAAAGATTTTTCCAGGCAAACAAAAGCTGAGGTAGTTCATACCAGTAGATTTGTCTTACATGAATTGCTGAAGAGAGCTCTTCAAGTTGAAACAAAAGACACTAAATAGCAGCACAGCAGCAAATGAAAATATAAAGCTCACTGGTAAAGATAAATTTATAAACAGATACAGAATACTGTACTTCTATAATAATGGTGTGTAATTCTCTTTTAATTATGTTAAAGAAGTTAAAAGACAGAAATATAAAAATAACTATAACTGTACATATATGTTAATAGTAAGAATATTAATATGTAATTGATAGCATTAAAAACATAGTGTGTGTGTGTGGGTTGGGAGGTGGGGAGTAAAAGTGTAGAGTTAATGTAAGAGATTTAAATTTTTATCACCTTAAACTAGATTATTATACCAAAAGGTGTTTTATGTAAACACCATGATAAACACAAGAAAATACCTATAAAGAAAGAAAATGAGAAAGGAATCAACACGTCACTACAAAAAAAAAAAAATCAGTAAAACACAAAGGAAGACAGCAAAAGAAGAAAAGAAGGAAAAAGAGCTCAAAAAGAAGGAAAAAACGCTACTCACAGGGTTATACATTAGATCTTCAGAACTTTTTCATCCTACAGCTGAAAGAACTCTGAGTTCTTGTTATAATGCACATTCTGATTCAGTTGGTCTATGATAAGGTCCCAATTTCTGCATTGCTCACAAGCTCCAAGCAAATGCATGCTGGTCTGCTATTCTAAGGACCACATATTGAGTACCAAGAATTTAGTGCATTGAAATGATTAAATAAAATACATCTTGACTGAATTAGTGATAGTGAATAAATGGGGGAAAAAAGGATACCACAACCATTTCTAACCTTAAGAATATAATCAAGAGAGTTTATGATTTTAATTTTCACAACATTTACTAATAGTTCATTTGTAACAAAATCACAGCCAAGATTTTTTTCGATTAATAGCTTGGATATTATGAAGATCCCAAGCAGCAGTATTACTTAGGTCAACAAATGATTCAGCAGAAGTTATTTTTACAGTACCTTGAATAGAGAAACAATTTGGGAACTATACTGTTTGTGTTGCTCTCTTAAATCAAGCCATATTATTAGCTTATCTAAATTTTGACAACAACTAAAATTTAATTTTAAAATTTTAAAGGGTTAATCCCTAATTTAGCATCATAATAAAATGTTTTTTCCAAACAAAGATTTCCTATTTTGACTTGATAAATGTTTCCTGGATGAATAAATGATTAAGTGCCTGTTATGTGCCAGAAAATGTTAGTGGTTAAAAATATATAGATTAATAGAATAGTTTGTAACTTTTATAAGGTTTCACAGTCAAAAGAGGAGAAGCATAAAATAATGCAGTTGGAACCTTTTACGGCAATATGAATAAGGTATCCTGGGAGCAACAGGAAAAGAATTTACCTATGACTTGAGAGGTCAAGAGTTTGTGAATGAAATTACATTTAACTTGAGTTTTTAAGAATGACTCAGAGTCATTTTTAAGAATGACTCAGAGTCATTCTTAAAAATGACTAGACAAGTTTATGGAAATGCCATGACACAGAGGGGAAAAAAATGTATTGAAAGAGAAAACGAGGCCACAATGACCAAAGTGCATTGTGAAAGTAAAAAGCCTAGGGATTGCAGGAGTGGGGTTATTGAAAAGATTGCTAAGGCTTAGATCACAAAGAATTTTTTTGTTCACATGAACCTTTTTGGACCTTTTCTTGCAAGTTAGCAGTTTTCAACACATGTTTCTCTGTAGCACATATGAGAGATGATATTTACAATACAAGATTCAATGCCGTGGGCAGAGCCAAGTTATTGTAATTCATTGCACTCTGTCTATGCTGGTCCTTTACCATGTAACATAAGAAATCATATACAAAAATAAGCAGGTGAAAATGTGGGATTACTACAACTTTCATTCTCCGCAAGTTGATTTAGTGAAGTAAATCATTCACAAAAATTTTCATGATACCCATCTGAGCCTAATACATCACATCACTGTACCATTAAACCATGGTGTTCTAGATTGTTGCTGTGTTGAAAATAAGGCTCCACTAAAGATTTTAGGTAAGATTGTGCGTGATCACATTATTTTAAAGAAAGGACACTTTGGTGGCAGTGAGGAAAATGAATTGATAAGTAGAAGGAGTAGAATGAGGACCATCATTCAGCAATTATCAACATCAAAGGGACACATTTCCCTAGGGTGACATGACAGACACCAGGAATTGGCCAGCTCAGTTCTTATTTCCAATCACTTTCTTTTCTCCTAACCCCACTATAGTAGATAATAAAAATAATACCCACTTAACTTGTTTCTCCAGCAATGAGCAGTAGGCCTGTGAGGGTCCAGGCCAGTAACATGTAAACATTAGTCTGTGCAAGACTTCTAGGAGGGCTTTCGTCATTAAAGGGACATTCTGTTTGTGCTTCCTTTCACCAATTCTTTCTGCCTTGCATAAGGAGGTGATTCCTGAAATGGCCTAACAACTTTGTGCCCATAACTTCCAAGAAAATTGCTGAGAGCTGATGTTCTTGAGTGGTCTACAGCAGCCTTCCTCCAGGATTCTCACATTAAAAACAAAATGAAAACTCTTATTTAAGTTATTGCATGTTGAGTTCTTTGTTCCTTGCACATAATAGGAGATATTTCTGAAGATCAAAGTGGGACTTTTACAAGCTATATGTGTGGGTGTTCTGGTGTATTCCTTTTCTATCCCAGTGAGACATCCTTTATTGTAAATTACTGCTTTAATGACCCACTGTTATTGATGGGAGCATGTTATATCTTTCAGTAGTGATGCGGTAGGGGGGAAAAAGCTCAGAAATCATTTGTTGCAAGGTTTTTAGAATAGATCAGGTAAAA
This sequence comes from Balaenoptera acutorostrata, assembly GCF_949987535.1. Classification (NCBI taxonomy): domain Eukaryota; kingdom Metazoa; phylum Chordata; class Mammalia; order Artiodactyla; family Balaenopteridae; genus Balaenoptera; species Balaenoptera acutorostrata. The sequence continues at coordinate 77,767,036 of NC_080065.1, read as the reverse complement.
TGGAAAAGGACAACTCTGCAGCAATAGCAGTGAGGATGTAAAGAAGGGAAATGAAGAGAAGCAATAAATATTGGGAGGAATAAAAGAAATACAATATTGGGTTTGGAAATCATAGAATTTAAAACATCTGTGGGATATCAATAGATGACATTTAGTAATCTTTGGGGAATATGATTCTGAAACACATGAGAGATATTAGACATTCATATGCCGATGTGAAAATCTTTATAATTTAGGTCAGGAGAGTTAAGCTTACTGTCCATAGTCCAAATAACTTCCAAATGAATCCACAGTTTAGTTTTAGCACATTTTAAAAAAGTAAATAGGTTAACACTTATGGATGCTCATCTACCAGTAAGGAATTTTAGAACTGGGTATAAATATGGAAAAGTTCAGTTCACTTGTCATGTATATGTAATGACATATATAAATTAAATGGGAATGGTTTTACTAATTTATTGGGTAAAAGAAACATAATGTGTTCCTACCAGCACTGGTCTATGAAATGTGTAAACTAGGTTCATACATGTATTCATACATTTATTAAACAAATAAGCTTACAGTCCAATAGTAAATATAAATTCTAATCAAATAATCATGTAATATATAATTACAACTATGATAATCATGAAGCAGGTGATTTAGGAATATGGTGCTTTGAAATGAGAGCCTACTTTGAGTAATTTGAACTCTGAAGGAGATGAGACAGTACTTTTTTGAGAAATTAAAAAATTGGCCAAGATCTGAAAGATGGTTAAGAGTTAAACTGGGGCAGGGTATGGAGAGTTCCAGGCATAGACGACATACTTGCAAATACCTTGGAGTGGGAGGAAACATGGAAATAAGAGAAATACAGAGAGCCACCAGGATTGTCATGCAGTTAAGGCTAGAGAAGTTAGTGATGGCTTGGGATTTTGTGGGCCTGTTAGAGAATTTGTTCTCATCCTATAGCACTGGGAAAACTGTTAAACGTTTATAAGCACAATATGGTGGATAAGCTAATCAAGATTGAATCCCCTTCATGTTCCTGCCCTTAATCATTCTTAATTTATAAAAGAAGAAATATCAAAGCATTATTAAAAACCAGTACTATTTGCAAACTATATATATATTATTTGGAAGAAGACTATAAATAGGAAGAAAAAGTTATTGTTTAATGATCATATTGTTGTCTTAGGAATCAATTAAGGATAAAACATATGTTGTTAGTAATATTAAAGAGTCAAAATAATTCACACCTAAATTCTCTTCTGTGTTTAAAGATGGATGAGTTTGGGGGGAAAACTAAACTTTGCAGAAACTGAAATATCATGCATGTACAGTAGGGTAGTAAATTTGATGAAATGGTCCTAATTTCTTTTTCTTTTCTTTTTGGCCTTTGACGTCCCTTTACATGTACATCAACACAAGAGTTAAATATAATATACGATAAAATTCTGATTTCTTTGAAAATACTCATTGTAGATTCATTGTTGTTAGCCAGTTATTCTATCAGCAAATAACAATTTGTTCTCCTTCAATCACGTTTCACATTTTCTTTCACTGGATAGAGCAATCCTGACCACTGCTCTAACAATGGTGTTAGAGGACTTAATTTCTTATTTCTGGTGAATAGGAATACATGACAATTTGCACTTCATTGTGATGTTAGCTGCTTATTTCCAGTATATACTCTTGATCAAGTTACAAATGTATTATCCTATGCTTAACTGACTAAGATTTTGGTTCAAGAATGAATATTAATTTTATCAAATACCTTTTACATGTCTATCATTTGGTTTTTCTCTGAGACCTTTCAATGAGATAAATTCTATTGATATATTTACTATTACTGAAGCACCCTTGTACTTTTGGAATAAAATTTAAGTAAAAAAATGAAAATGAAAACAAAAGACATCCACATCCAAGTTGAAATGAGGAATAAAGTAAAGACTATCACACCAACATATCTGAAGATACAGTCAGAGAATGGATAAAGGAGGAATAAATTAATTGAGGAAGTGGGGATATCAATTGCCATGCTCTGAGTCTATATAGCAGGAGCATTATTTCTTTCTACCCATATTCTTGTAAGCTAAAATCAAAAAGATGATAATATGTGCATTAAATTTTTAAAAATTTACTTGAAAATGTTGTATCACAACATTCCGATGAACTGTATTCTAGGAGGACTATACTGCAAATGCTGTACTTATAAACAAGTTCAAGTTCAATGGAAGAAGAGATTTTGGAAAATAATAGAGAAAATGGAGAGAAGTTAAATCACAATTATAGCAGTTGTATCATGAGCATGATTTTTATTTAAGTGTGTCTTTATTAATAAAACTTTAGTTCAGGGCTTCCCTGGTGGCGCAGTGGTTGAGAGTCTGCCTGCTAATGCAGGGGACACGGGTTCGAGCCCTGGTCTGGGAAGATCCCACATGCCGCGGAGCGGCTGGGCCCGTGAGCCACAATTGCTGGGCCTGCGCGTCTGGAGCCTGTGCCCCGCAACGGGAGGGGCCGCGATGGAGAAGGGCCCGCGCACCGCGATGAAGAGCGGTCCCCGCACCGCGATGAAGAGTGGCCCCCGCTTGCCGCAACTGGAGAAAGCCCTCGCACGAACCGAAGACCCAATACAGACAAAAATAAATAAATAAATTAATTAAAAAGAAAATCCTTAAAAAAAAAAAAAAAAAAAAAAACTTTAGTTCAGAATTAATGTGAATTACCAACCATCTCTTTCATCAGTAGATCTTCATTTCAAGAAAAATGGATAGATCATGTTCTGCCTACCAAAATCACCCATAGAATTTATGTGAGGAATTAAATGAATTAACTGGTTGGTTGTCTAAATAATGGCAATGTTTGGTCATACTTATTTATAAAACTGATGAAAAATCATCCTGAAACCAATGATAACCTATAGCTAGGGTCTGTTTGAATTGAGATACATCCCACAATTCTTAGTAGTTCTGCCTCTCTATTGAAATATTCTTTCAAATTTTCTCAGAATTGCTTATTTTGAGAAATAAGCCAGAAGATCCTCTCTATCCATTTCTATATGTGCATAGAAAAAATGAATATCATAGTTTAATTTATTTACCATTTTCTAAGTGACATTATCTCCTATAATTCTCACAATCACACTTAAGGTATTCTTGTTTTGATTTTACACAAGGAAATGAGACTTAGAACGGTGAATAACTGTCCAAGTTCACAGAGCTGGTAAACAGTAGACACAGCTGAATTTGCTTAAAATTTATTGTTAAATCACTTTTGAATTACTACTTTAAAAGGGTCACAATTTAAAATTGTCTGAGGGAGGAGCTTCAAGATGGCAGAAGAATAAGACGTGGAGATCACCTTCCTCCCCACAAATACATCAGAAATAATCTACATGTGGAACAACCCCTACAGAGAACCTACTGAACGCTGGCAGAGGAACTCAGACTTCTCAAAAGGCAAGAAACTCCCCATGTACCTGGGTAGGGCAAAAGAAGAAAGAAAAAACAGAGACAAAAGAATACGGATGGGACCAGCACCTGTGGGAGGGAGCTGTGAAGGAGGAAAGGTTTCCACACACTAGGAAGCCCCTTCGCGGGCGGAGACTGTGGGTGGCGGAGGGGGGAAGCTTCGGAGCCACGGAGGAGAGCGCAGCAACAGGGGTGCGGAGGGCAAAGCGGAGAGATGCCCGAACAGAGGATCGGTGCCGACCAGCACTCACCAGCCCGAGAGGCTTGTCTGCTCACCCGCCAGGGCGGACGGGTGCTGGGAGCTGAGGCTTGGGCTTCGGAGGTCGGATCGCAGGGAGAGGGCTGGGGTTGGCAGCGTGAACACAGCATGAAGGGGGCTAGTGCACCAGAGCTAGTGGGGAGGGAGTCCGGGAAAAGTCTGGACCTGCCTAAGAGGCAAGAGACCATTGTTTTGGAGTGCACGAGGAGAGGGGATTCAGAGCACTGCCTAAATGAGCTCCAGAGATGGGCGCGAGCCGCGTCTATCAGCGTGGACACCAAAGACGGGCATGACATGCTAAGGCTGGTGCTGCCACCACCAAGAAGCCTGTGTGCAAGCACAGGTCACTATCCACACCTCCCCTCCTGGGAGCCTATGCAGCCTGCCACCGCCAGGGTCCCGTGATCCAGGGACAACTTCCCTGGGACAACACATGGCGCCTCAGGCTGTTGCAACATCATGCCGGCCTCTGCCGCCTCAGGCTCTCCAGCACTCCGTACCCCTCCCTCCCCCCAGCCAGAGTGAGCCAGAGCCCCCGAATCAGCTGCTCCTTTAACCCCGTCCTATCTGAGCAAAAAGCAGACGCCCTCAGGTGACCAACACGTGGAAGCAGGGCCAAATTCAAGGCTGAACCTCAGGAGCTGTGCGAACAAAGAAGAGAAAGGGAAATTTCTCCCAGCAGCCTCAGGATTAAATTAAATCTGAGCGGATTAAATCTCCACAATCAACTTGATGTACCCTGCATCTGTGGAATACCTGAATAGACAAAGAATCATCCCAAATTGAGGAGGTGGCCTTTGAGAGCAACTATATATATCTTTTTTCCTTTTTTAAAATAATTAATTAATTAATTAATTAATTATTTTAATTTTTGGCTGTGCTGGGTCTTCATTTCTGTTTGTGTGTGAGGGCTTTCTCTAGTTGCGGCAAGAGGGGGCCACTCTTCATCACGGTGCGCGGGCCTCTCACTATCACGGCCTCTCTTGTTGCGGAGCACAGGCTCCAGACGCGCAGGCTCAGTAGTTGTGGCTCACGGGCCCAGTTGCTCCGCGGCATGTGGGATCTTCCCAGACCAGGGCTCGAACCCGTGTCCCCTGCATTGGCAGGCAGATTCTCAACCACTGTGCCACCAGGGAAGCCCTTTTTTCCCTTTTTATCTTTTTGTATGTATGTGCATGCTTCTGTGTGTGATTTTGTCTGTATAGCTTTGCTTTTACCATTTTCCCCAGAATTCTGTCTGTTCATTTTTTTTTTTTTAGTATAGTTTCTAGCACTTGTTATCATTGGCAGGTTTGATATTTGGTTTGGTTGCTCTCTTCTATCTTTCTTTCTTTTTTTTCTATTACTTTAAAAAATTTTTTTATTTTTAATAATTATTTTTATTTTAATAATTTTATTTTATCTTCCTATCTTCCTTCCTTCCTTCTTTCCTTCCCTCCTTCCCTCCTTCCTTCCTTCCTCCATTTTATTCTGAGCCCTCTGGATGACAGGATCTTGGTGCTCTGTCCAGGCATCAGACCTGTGCCTCTGAGGTGGGAGAACCGGGTTCAAGACATTGGTCCACCAGAGAGCTCCCAGCTCCACATAATATCAAACAGCGAAAATCTCCCAGAGATCTCCATCTCAACACCAAGACCCACCTCCACTCAATGACCAGCAAGTTAGAGTGCTGGACACCCTATGCCAAACAACTAGAAAGACAGGAACACAACCTCATCCATTAGCAGAAAGGCTGCCTAAAATCATAATAAGGTCACAGACACACCAAAAAACACCACCAGACGTGGACCTGCCCACCAGAAAGACAAGATCCAGCCTCATCCACCAGAACACATGCACTACTCCCCTCCACCAGGAAGCCTACACAACCCACTAAACTAACCTTAGCCATTGGGGGCAGAAACCAAAAACAACGGGAACTACGAGCCTGCAGCCTGCAAAAAGGAGACCCCAAACATGGTAAGTTAAGCAAAATGAGAAGACAGAAAAACACACAGCAGATGAATGATCAAGGTAAAAACCCACCAGACCAAACAAATGAAGAGGAAATAGGCAGTCTACCTGAAAAAGAATTCAGAGTAATGATAGTAAAGATGATCCAAAATCTTGGAAATAGAATGGAGAAAATATAAGAAACGTTTAACAAGGATCTAGAAGAACTAAAGAGCAAACAAACAATGATGAACAACACAATAAATGAAATTAAAAATTCTCTACAAGGAATCAATAGCAGAATAACTGAGGCAAAAGAATGGATAAGTGACCTGGAAGATAAAATAGTGGAAATAACTACCACAGAGCAGAATAAAGAAATAAGAATGAAAAGAATTGAGGACAGTCTCAGAGACCTCTGGGACAACATTAAATGCACCAACATTCGAATTATAGGGGTCCCAGAAGAAGAAGAGAAAAACAAAGGCACTGAGAAAATCTTTGAAGAGATTATAGTTGAAAACTTCATTAATATGGGAAAGGAAATAGTCAATCAAGTCGAGGAAGTGCAGAGAGTCCCATACAGGATAAATCCAAGGAGAAACATGCCAAGACACAGATTAATCAAATTTTCAAAAATTAAATACAAAGAACAAATATTAAAAGGAGAAAGGGAAAAACAACAAATAACATACAATGGAATCACCATAAGGTTAACAGCTGATCTTTCAGCAGAAACTCTGTAGGCCAGAAGGGAGTGGTAGGACATATTTAAAGTGATAAAAGGGAAAAACCTACAACCAAGGTTACTCTACCCAGCAAGGATCTCATTCAGATTTGACAGAGAAATTAAAACCTTTACAGACAAGCAAAAGTCAGGAGAACTCTGCACCACCAAACCAGCTTTACAACAAATGCTAAAGGAACTTCTCTAGGCAAGAAACACAAGAGAAGGAAAAGACCTGCAAAAACAAACCCAAAACAATTAAGAAAATGGTAATAGGAACAAACATATCAATAACTAACTTAAATGTAAATGGATTAAATGCTCCCACCAAAAGACACAGACTGACTGAATGGATACAAAAACAAGACCCGTCTATATGCTGTCTACAAGAGACCCACTACAGACCTAGGGACACATACAGACTGAAAGTGAGGGGATAGAAAAAGATATCCCAGGCAAATGGAACTCAAAAGAAAGCTGGGGACTTCCCTGGTGGCACGGTGGTTGAGAATCTGCCTGCCAATTCAGGGGACACGGGCTCGAGCCCTGGTCTGGGAAGATCCCACATGCCACGGAGCAACTAGGCCCATGAGCCACAACTACGGAGCCTGCGTGTCTGGAGCCTGTGCTCCGCAACAAGAGAGGCCGCGATAGTGAGAGGCCCGTGCACTGCGATGAATAGTGGCCCCTGCTTGCCGCAACTAGAGAAAGCCCTCACACAGAAATGAAGACCCAACACAGCCAAAAATGAAAAATGAATAAATAAATAAAATTTTTAAAAAAACCAAAACACTTAGGTGTTATTAAAAAAAAAAAAAAAAGAAAGCTGGAGTAGCAATTCTCCTATCATACATTATAGACTTTAAAATAAAGACTATTACAAGAGACAAAGAAGGGCACTACATAATGATCAAGGGATCAATCCAAGAAGAAGATATAGCAATCGTAAATATTTATGCGCCCAACATAAGACCACTTCAATACGTAAGGCAAATGCTAACAGCCATAAAAGGGGAAATTGACAGTAACACAATCATAGTAGGGGACTTTAACACCCCAGTTTCACCAATGGACAGATCATCCAAAATGAAAATAAACAAGGAAACACAAGCTTTAAATGATACATTAAACAAGATGGACTTAATTGATATTTATACGGCATTCCATCCAAAAACAACAGAATATACTTTCTTCTCAAGTGCTCATGGAACATTCTCCAGGATAGATCATAGCTTGGGTCACAAATCAAGCCTTGGTAAATTTAAGAAAACTGAAATCGTATCAAGTATCTTTTCTGACCACAACACTATGAGACTAGATATCAATTACAGGAAAAAATCTGTAAGAAATACAAACACATGGAGGCTAAACAATACACTACTTAATAACCAGGAGATCACTAAAGAAATCAAAGAGGAAACGAAAAAATACCTAGAAACAAATGACAATGAAAACACGACCACCCAAAACCTATGGGATGAAACAAAAGCAGTTCTAAGAGGGAAGTTTATAGCAATACAATCCTACCTTAAGAAAGAAGAAACACCTCAAATAAACAACCTAACCTTACACCTAAAGCAATTAGAGAAAGAAGAACAAAAAAAACCCCAAAGTTAGCAAAAGGAAAGAAATCATAAAGATCAGATCAGAAATAAATGAAAAAGAAATGAAGGAAACAATAGCAAAGATCAATAAAACTAAAAGCTGGTTCTTTGAGAAGACAAACAAAATTAATAAACCATTAGCCAGACTCATCAAGAAAAAAAGGGAGAAGACTCAAATCAATAGAATCAGAAATGAAAAAGGAGAAGTAACAATGGACACTGCAGAAATACAAAGGATCATGAGAGATTACTACAAGCAACTCTATGCCAATAAAATGGACAACCTGGAAGAAATGGACAAATACTTGGAAATGCACAACCTTCTGAGACTGAACCAGGAAGAAAGAGAAAATATAAACAGACAAATCACAAGCACTGAAATTGAAACTGTGATTAAAATCTTTCAACAACAACAACAACAACAACAAATCTTCTAACAAACCGAAGCCCAGGACCAGATGGCTTCACAGGCGAATTCTATCAAACATTTAGAGAAGAGCTAACACCCATCCTTCTCAAACTCTTCCAAAATATAGCAGAGGGAGGAACACTCCCTAACTCATTCTATGAGGCCACCATCACCCTGATACCAAAACCAGACAAAGATGTCACAAGGAAAGAAAATTACAGCCCAGTATCACTGATGAACAGAGATGCAAAAATCCTCAACAAAATACTAGCAAACAGAATCCAACAGCACATTAAAAGGATCATACACCATGATCAAGTGGGGTTTATCCCAGGAATGCATTGATTCTTCAATAGACGCAAATCAAGCAATGTGATACACCATATTAACAAATTGAAGAATAAAACCCATATAAGCATCTCAATAGATGCAGAAAAAGCTTTTGACAAAATTCAACACTGATTTATGATAAAAACCCTCCAGAAAGTAGGCATAGAGGGAACTTATCTGAACATAATAAAGGCAATATATGACAAACCCACAGCCAACATCGTCCTCAATGATGAAAAAATGAAACCATTTCCACTAAGATCAGGAACAAGACAAGGATGTCCACTCTCACCACTATTATTCAACATAGTTTTGGAAGTTTTAGCCACAGCAAACAGAGAAGAAAAAGAAATAAAAGGAATCCAAATTGGAAAAGAAGAAGTAAAGCTGTCACTGTTTGCAGATGACATGATACTGTACATAGAGAATCCTAAAGATGCTACCAGAAAACTGCTAGAGCTAATCAATGAATTTGGTAAAGTAGCAGGATACAAAATTAATGCACAGAAATCTCTTGCATTCCTATATACTAATGATGAAAAATCTGAAAGTGAAATTAAGGACACACTCCCATTTACTATTGTAACAAAAAGAATAAAATACCTAGGAATAAACCTACCTAAGGAGACAAAAGACCTGTATGCAGAGAACTATAAGACACTGATGAAAGAAATTAAGGATGATACAAATAAATGGAGAGATAGACCATGTTCTTGAGTTGGAAGAATCAACATTGTGAAAATGACTATACTACCCAAAGCAATCTACAGTTTCAATGCAATCCCTATCAAACTACCACTGGCGTTTTTCGCAGAACTAGAACAAAAAATTTCACAACTTGTATGGGAACACAACAGACCCCGAATAGCCAAAGCAATCTTGAGAAAGAAAAATGGAGCTGGAGGAATCAGGCTCCCAGACTTCAGACTATACTACAAAGCTACAGTAATAAAGACAGTATAGTACTGGCACAAAAACAGAAATATAGATCAATGGAACAGGATAGAAAGCCCAGAGATAAACCCACACACATATGGTCACCTTATCTTTGATAAAGGAGGCAAGCATATACAGTGGAGAAAAGACAGCCTCTTCAATAAGTGGTGCTGGGAAAACTGAACAGCTACATGTAAAAGAATGAAATTAGAACACTCCCTAACACCATATACAAAAATAAACTCAAAATATTTTAAAGAACTAAATGTAAGGCCAGACACTATAAAACTCTTAGAGGAAAACATAGGCAGAACACTCTATGATATAAATCACAGCAAGATCTTTTTTGACCCACCTCCTAGAGAAATGGTAATAAAAACAAAAATAAACAAATGGGACCTAATGAAACTTAAAAGCTTTTGCACAGCAAAGGGAACCATAAACAAGACTAAAAGACAACCCTCCAAATGGGAGAAAATATTTGCAAATGAAGCAACTGACAAAAGATTAATCTCCAAAATTTACAAGCAGCTCATGCAGCTCAATATCAAAAAAACAAACAACCCCATCCAAAAATGGGCAGAAAACCTAAATAGACATTTCTCCAAAGAAGATATACAGATTGCCAACAAACACATGAAAGAATGCTCAACATCATTAATCATTAGAGAAATGCAAATCAAAACTACAATGAGATATCATCTCACACCGGTCAGAATGGCCATCATCAAAAAATCTACAAACAGTAAATGCTGGAGAGGGTGTGGAGAGAAGGGAACCCTCTTGCACTGTTGGTTGGAATGTAAACTGATACAGCCCTATGGAGAATAGTATGGAGGTTCCTTAAAAAACTAAAAATAGAACTACCATATGACCCAGCAATCCCACTACTGGGCATATACCCAGAGAAAACTATAATTCAGAAAGAAACATGCACCCCAATGTTCATTGAAGCACTATTTACAATAGCCAGGTCATGGAAGCAACCTAAATGCCCATCGATAGACGAATCGATAAAGGAGATGTGGTACATATGTACAGTGGAATATTACTCAGCCATAAAAAGGAACGAAATTGGGTCATTTGTAGACACGTGGATGAATCTAGAGACTGTCATACAGAGTGAAGTAAGTCAGAAAGAGGAAAACAAATACCATATGCTAACACATATATATGGAATCTAAAAAAAAAAAAAGGGTTATGAAGAACCTAGGGGCAGGACAGGAATAAAGACACAGTCCTACTAGAGAATGGACATGAGGACATGGAGAGGGGGAAGGGTAAGCTGGGACGAAGTGAGAGAGTGGCATGGACATATATACACTACCAAATGTAAAACCAATAGCTAGTGTGAAGCAGCCACATAGCACAGGGAGATCAGCTTGGTGCTTTGTGACCACCTAGAGGGGTGGGATAGGGAGGGTGGGAGGGAGGGAGACACAAGAGGGAAGAGATATGGGGATATATGTATATGTATAGCTGATACACTCTGTTTTAAAGCAGAAACTAACATACCATTGTAAAGGAATCATACTCCAATAAAGATGTTAAAAATTTAAAAAATTAAAAAATAAATAAAATGGTCTGAGTATAAGCAGTAAAAGTCTCTCTAAATATTAGCAGCTACTGCAAATCAATAAACAATATTCAGAATGTGATCACTGAAAAGAAAGTCCTGTTTATAACCACATATTTTTCAAACAGTTCCCTTAAAGCAAGGTTATAATTTTAATCTGTAATACTACCTGAATATTGGAAGACTGGCTACCTGTGGAAGGAATCTTTGAACTGATTTTTAAACAACACCCTATACTGAAATTAAGGTCTTCAGGCGAGCATATCATATTGGAAGTTGTCTTAGTTAAAGACATACAACCCACATTTGCCAAGAGAGCTCTAAAGCTGCATAAGCCAGACAACTTCAAACTATCTTCACAGAATCAAACAAAATGCCAAAATGAATCAGCTAATTATGCCTTGGCTGGCATCCAGTACATTAAGAAATTCAGTACATATATATTGGGTATGGGTAGAAGGCTCCAGGTCCTGAAGTACCAAGTGTGGCAAAGAGGACCTTGTGGCAACTCTGAGCTGCTCAAATGGTACCTGTCCTAATCCCGCTGAAAGCCCACACTTCTGCCCTGCATCCCCTGTTCTCTTCACCCCTCTTCTTGTCTCCTGAAGCTCTATATGTCCAGCTAATTTCTGGCCCTTACAAATGAACATATGAATCTCATATTCCATTCCCACAACAAGGAAGTGATTACTAGAGACCAGCATTAAGTGCTTTTAAAACACTAGTGAGGCAGCCGTGGTAACTGGCCTACATGCTGTAATTTCTTACAGCAATGACAAGTCAGTAATATGACTGCGGAAGTCCTTGGTGCAGTCATCCTCTTTACTGTTCATCAAAATGTAGGAGACTTGGCTGAAAGGTTCAGGTAACTGAGGGACTAGTCTATTTCAATGACAAGTCATTATATTAAGCACACTTAAAGCTGAATATAGTCATTGGTTTAACTTGCAGGAGAACAATTTATAGGTCAGTTTGTTTTGTAGGTTAATTTGTTTTGCATTTTCTTCCCCATCTTCAGCATTGCCAAACAGCTCTGAATCTTCTAGTGTCACGTGAAGCTTTTTTAGAGTTTTCCCCAGTTCTAGAGCTTTTGGAGTAGGCTTACAACTTTTGAATGAAATATTGTTCCCTGGATCAGAATATGGGTTTACATTTTACTAATAAAGAAATTAAAAGTAGAACTAGTTTTACCAGATTAATCATACAATGTAACATTAGTATGAACGGAATTTAGAAGACACAAAAATTGTATACTATAGTATACATTGTACTGAATGTTCTAGCCTGGGAAACTTGACAAGGAGAAAAAAAGCATCCAGATTGGAAAGAAATAAGTAATTCCATCTATACTTGCAAGTACCATAATGTTATATATCGCAAATCCCAAGGAATCCACAAAAACTACTGAAGCTAACAAAGAAGTTCAACAAGGTTGCAGGATACAAGATCATCGGGCAAAAATTAATTATATTTCTATGCACAAATAATGAGAAAGAAATTCTATTTATACCAGTATCAAAAATAATAAAATACTTAGGCATAAATTTAAGAAAAGAAGTTCAAGACTTGTACAGTGAAAACTATAAAATACCATTGGAAGAAATTAAAGAAGATTTAAATAAATGAAGCAATATCCCATGTTCATAGATTAGAAGACTTGTTAAAATGTCAATACTCCCCAAATTCATCTATAGATTCAACAAAATCCTGTTAAAATCTTAAAATTCATATGAAAATGCAAGGGACTCAGAATAAACAAAACAATCTTGAAAAAGAAGAACACAGTTTGGAAACTCATGCTTCCCAATTTCAACACTTTCTGTAAGTCTACAGTAATCAAGGCTATGTGGTACTAGTATAGGAATAGACATATAGATCAATGGAATAGACTTGTGAGTACAATTATCCCATACATTTATGGTCAGTTAAATTTTGACAACAGTGCCAAGATAATTCAATGAGGAAAGAATAAGTTTTACAACTTATAGTGCTGAAGACAACTAGATATCCACATGCAAAAGAAAAAAAGTTGTGATCATCACAGCACATAAAAAAGTAGCTAAAAATAGATCAAAGATCTAAATGTAAGAGTTAAAAGTATAAAACTCTTAGAAGAAAACCTTAGTATCAAAGTTTGTAACCCTGGATCAAGCAATTCATTCTTAGATATGACACCAAAAGCAACCAAAGAAAAAAACAGATAAAATTGGCCTCACTGAATTTTAAAACTTTGGTGCTTCAGAGAACAAAATGAAGAAATTCATAGAATGAAACTCATAGAATGGGAGAAAATATTTGCAAGTCATACATCTGATTAGGGGCTAGTACCCAGAATATATAAAAACTATTAGAACGCAACAGTAAAAAGTCCAGTAACGCTATCAAAAATAGACAAAGTATTTCAGTAGAATTTTTTTCAAAGAAGATGTACAAATGGATGATAAACATATTCAACATCATTAGTCATGAGGTTATTACAAATCAAAATCACAGTGAGATACTACTTCACAAATACTAGGATATTTATAATCAAAGGGACAAACTATAACAAGTGTTGGCAATGAGTTGGAGAAATATAAAACTCTCATACGTTGCTGGTCAGAGAGTGAAATAGTACAGCCACTTTTGAAAACAGTTTGGCAGTTCCTCAAAACGTTAAACATAAAGTTACCATATGGCCCAGAAATTCTCATTCTACATATATATCCAAGAGAATTGAAAACATATGTCCATACACAAACTAGTAGTTGAATGTTCATAGCAGTAATATTCATAAAAGCCAGAAAGTGAAATAACACAAATGTCTATCAACTGATGAAGGGACAAATAAAATGCAACATATCCATACAGAATAGAATAGAATACTATTATGCCAAAAGAAAAAAAAAGAATGATTCATGCTACAACATGGATGAACCTTTAAAACATTATGCTAAGTGAAGGAAGCAGACAAAAAAGGCCACATACTGCATGATTCTTTTTATTTGAAATGTTCAGAATAAGCAAACCCATAGATACAGAAAGTAGATTATTGCTTCAAAAGACTGGAGGGGACGAAGAGTGACTGCTAATGGGTATGGGTGATAAATATCAGGAATTTAACAGTTGCCGCAAGTACACTACTCTGTGAATATACTAAAAACCACCAACTTGCACACGTTAAAAGGGTGGATATTTTAGTATGTGAGTTATATTTCAGTTTTTTAAAAACTGCAGCTCTTGGAGCCAATACTAAAGAAGTCAGCAAGAATGCTGCTTTGGGAATTTGGGGGAGACTGTACCTAACCAATCGCTAAAGCACTATTTTGGGCTATTTTGAAGTTAACACAACAGGGGGCAGCAAATAATGCTGAGCTGGAGAGAAATTATAGATTTAAGTCACTCCTTTCTCTTGGCTAAAAGAGCTGAGTCACTCTTGAATGAGAAAGTAGTGATCCTCTTCATCTACTATATAATGCTGTTTGTATTGAAACATTGAAATATTTAATAAAACAAAATAACCATATATTAAATGCTGTGACAGTGAAACAGGAGGAAAGGGGTCAGGGCACAATCTTTGAAAGAATGACATAGACTGAGGACATGACATAAATTGATTAAAACCAAATATGTCCAAGATGGGGGATGAGTTGACTTCCACTAGACCTTAAGCCTTAGTATATGCTCATTGTAACACATCAGCAAGCTAAATGACACACCCACAGTTCCAAGGCCTATCATAAAGGTCAAAAAGTGGGCAGTGGCCCAATTCCTGGAAATCCCTACCACTTCCCCAAAATAGCTGGAATACGCCTCCCACTCATTAGCCTATGAACTTACCCACCTCCATAAAAACTGACAACCCCATACCCTGGTGCCACTCTCGCCTTCTGAGATGGCCCACACTCTGTCTGTGCAGTGTGTTTCTCTCCAAATAAATCCACTTCTTACCTATCACCTTGTCTCTCACTGAATTCTTTCTGCGATGAGACATCAAGAAACTGAGCTTCATTAAGTTCTGAGACCAGGTGTGTGATCTCAATTAAAAGACCATGGATTCAAGTCCCAATCTGAGTTACATAGTTTCAACAGGACATGAATACAACCTGGTACTGTGAGGGTTCAGAACAAGCCTCCCCAGTATGCATCACTTTGCATGAGGATTATTTTGAGCTAAAGGCAATTGAGATCCTGTGGGTTAGAGACAAACCCCATCTTTGACCAGCCAGAAGAATTTAAATTGGGAATTTTTCCCAGAAAAGATTTATCACTGAAGATAAATTTTATATAAGTGGCCCCACCTAAATGGCAGGGCAAACATCTAATTACTAAACATCTGCTCTTCTTATCACATCCTGTGAATAACCCTCCCTTCCTTAGAAGCCCCAGGCCCCTATTTTATTCCTTAGCTCAGGATGGCATATATGCTTCATTTTACATTTCTGTCTTGGAACCTCTCATGTATGTGGGGTTCCCATATGTACAAAATTAAATTTGATTTTCTCCGGTTAATCTGTCTTATGTCAATTTAATTCTTAGACCAGACAGAAGAACCTAGAAGGGCAGAGAAAAGTTTTATTCCTCCCCAGAAGTTTTATCTTTCAAAGACCTCACAGCCTAGAAGGTAAAGCAGATCTTGTTTAAAGCATAAAGATTCTAAAGCAGATCTTGTTTAAAGCATAAGGATTCTATGTCCTTGCAAAATTGTTTGCATTTCTGCATCACTACTCTCCAATATATAGCAAAGGTCCTAAGACTGTCATAAAACAATTGGAGTTGAAGCTGATGTGCACTTTACACTGAGGAGTTCCAATAACAAAATCTATCTCAAAGTCCCAGAATGGAAGAGAAACAGACAATGAGAGGAATCTGGCAATATCCAATTTTTAGATGGCTTGTGATGGCAATGCTGAGGTAGAGAATGTAACAGTGGGGGGAAAAGCCTTCTGGGTATCAGGAGCAGAATTCCAGTCTCTAGAAACACTTGAAAGAAAACATGTACAAAATGATCCCCCAAATACATGAATTACCAAGCTAGGAAGGAAGGCAATAACTCAGAGATAGGAAGGCGAGAGGGTGACATAGCTACTTGAATCTGCATATGAGGTCAAAATGAGCCTAGTGTTAAACCTTATTCTCTTAAGCTACTAACGTCAAGCTACATGAAAAATCATGTCTTATTCACTATTATTTGTAGCTCCTTCATCAACTGAGAGGCTTGGAACAGAGCAGACACTCAATAACTATTTATTGAATAAGTGAAAGAATGAAATGACCCCAGCTCTGACAGGGGGATTTAGGAGCAAAAAGCTAAGTCAACCACAATACTTGACTATCTTTATGTAGCCAGGCCTTTTAATGACATTAATAGCTTTCACGAGGTCAATAAACATAGTGTGGAAAATTATTCCTTAATTTCTGCAAATTACTACCAAGAATTAAGTCATTCAATTACCCTTCAATGTGGCCTCAGGCTTCAATGTAATTCTAGCAGAATAGTTAGCAAAGAGCTTCCAAAGCTAATGCAAGCAATCTGGCCAAGATTCCTCCTTCAATAGAGCATCCTAAATGCTGCTTACCTACAGGCATAGGCTATTAGAAGAATAACATCCAAAGTAAAATTCATCCTATTGTGTTTGGCAAATTCCTTGTATTTCCAAAATTATAGCAATTGTCAGTAGCCAAATATTTACTTAGGTGCTTATTGAAGTATTTGTATCATATTGATAATGTTATCTATATTCTGGAAACATAAGTCCCAGTATGTTGTGATTTTTGTTAAATTAACATTTAAGTAGAGACCCCCCAGGTGTTCAATGGTGAGGCATAGTTCAACAAAGAATTCAAGGTAAAGTGAGATAGAGAATGTTATTACTCACAGGTCCTGGAGGTACAGGGCATGCCTCCAGGGGTTACACAGGGAGGTCAAGGTAGGGTAAAGGTAGAGAGGGAGCTACAGGACCTGAAGCATATGCCTTTCTTAGGGTCTGCAGGCAGAGTGCTTTGGGGGTTGTTCCTGGACTAAGGCTGAATTGGTCAATTCAAATGCAAAAGAGCTGGGTTTTGGTAAGCTGCACAGGGGTCTTCATCTAAGGGGCACACAGGGGATGGAAATGGGAGGCAGAAGAGACCATCAGCGCAGGCTTGCAGAAGTCACACCAGGAACTTACATTTTCTTGTGACTCTGTTGGCTCTTATCTAGGAAATGCACTAGGGAGAGGCTAATGTCAGTCCAAGGACCCTGCAATCTGTTTAGCCACAAAAAATGGACACCAAGGCAGCGATATTAGTAGTTTAAACTCAACACCACAGATGCTTCCTTAGTTATGGCAGCTTCCTAAAGAAGATGAGGAGATGATCTGTGTTGTCTTGGACTGCAGTTTGTAATTTATCTAGATTTTAGTATCACAACATAAACTTCTTAGTATGTATTTTTTGTTGGAATCACAAAGGTTGAGGACACATTTAAAATGCATTATTTGGTTATTGGTGAAACACTCCTTGATATTTTGATCAAATTTCTTTGACTGGTTATACTGATATGAGAAAATCCATGGTAGTTATGGCTACCGAGCAATTGATATCCTGGTTTCTACTTGCTGCATAATATCATAATAAACAGGAGATAATAAAGTTGTGATTACTATCATTCTCAGTGGGAATTTATTCCTCTAATAAAATGTTTAAAGACCAGGAAATTGAATAATTCTCTTTGATGTATTAAAATTATTCCTACATTGAAAATTACCATGTTTTCATTCAACACATTTGTATTATGTGTCTACTAAGTGGCAGGCACTTAAGGGTGTAAGACAGGAGAAACAGAGAGCATATTATCCAGAATGGTGGATTTTCAACAATGTTTAAGATCTGTTGAACATCATGGTCGTTAAAAACATGATGAAAAGATTTTAGAAAAAGCACTGTATAAGAAAATCTCAGACTTTGTTTATCAAACAGCAGTAATATTTTACAAGGCATGTAGATAAGATAATCAAAATTTTAAAATCTTTTATTTTTATAATGTTTTACTCCTGACCAACCAACAGTGCCAGGTACTTATGAAACAGGAGGGAAGGGGGCAGGGCACAATCTTTAAAAGAATGACATAGCCCAAGGACACAACATAAACTGATTAGAACCAAATAGGTCCAAGATGGCTGATGAGTTGACTTCTACCAGACCTTGAGCCTTAGTATACACTCATTGTAACACATCAGCAAGCTAAATGACACACCCATAGGCATCATGACGGTTCCGAGGCAGACCATAAAGTTCAAAAAGTGGGCGGTGGCCCAATTCCTGGAAATCCTCACCTTCCCCAAAATACCTGGAATACTCCTCCCATTCATTAGCCTATGAAATTACCCATCCTTATAAAAACTGACAACCCCATACCCTGGTGCCACTCTCGCCTTCTGAGATGGCCCGCACTCTGTCTGTGCAGTGTGTTTCTCTCCAAATAAATCCACTTCTTACCTATCACCTTGTCTCTCACTGAATTCTTTCTGCCATGAGACATCAAGAACCTGAGCTTCATTAAGTCCTGAGATCAGGTGTGTGACCTCAGTTAAAAGACTGTGGGTTCAAGTCCCAATCTGAGTTACATGGTTTCACTTAGACATTTTTGTTCCAGTCCTCCCCTGGGCTTGTTCTTCCCTCTGTTAGAACTGGGATGATAGCTCTCATGACATTTTCCTATATCCCTGCACAAAAGTAAGTGTCATAAATACCGGAATAATTTTTTATGACATGGCATGTTTGTTGCCTGTTACCAAGGCACTAATCAAGTTTTCTTTTTGTATTATCTGTCCATTAACACATTCAGAGTCCCTCAGAACAGAAGAAAAAGCAAATAACTAAAAGGCAGTTTATGAGTATATTTCATACTATAAATGTACAGTGCCAGGAATATAGTACAAACCAATAAAAATCTTAAATAAATTAATGGTTAACTCCTTTAAGGAAGTTTTCAGTGAACACTTTTGAAAGATAAAAATTACTGAAATTCAATCATGTACATAAATATGGAGTTTCTTATATTGAGTTTGCTTAGTATATGTTCTCACAACTCACAAGTTCCCTAGAACTTTTTGAATCTGTATTTACTGTTATTACTACATAACAAAGCATCAAGCTACTTGTGAAAGAGCATCAGACTAAGAGTCAGGGGTTCAGGTCTGTGCCCACTTGAGCATGTCTTTCACTTCTCTCCACCTAGTCTGTGATGGTTAATTTTACATGTCAATTTAACTGGGCTAATATGCCCAGATAGTTGGTAAAACATTACTTCTGGGTGTGTCTGTGAGGATGTTTCCAAAGAGATTAACATTTGAATTGGAGAACTGAGCAAAGCATGTGGCCTTCCCCAATGTGGGTGGGCATTATCCAATTCCTTGGGGGCTCAAACAGAACAAAATGTGGAGAAAGGGCTAATTCCCTCACTCTCTCTTTGAACTGGGACATCCATCTTCTCCTGTCCTTGGACTTTGGCACTCCTCAAGCCTTTGGGCTCAGACTGAATGACACCAGCTTGCAGAGGGCAGTTGTCGGACTTCTCAGCCTCTATAATCACATAAAACAATTCCTATAATAAATCTCTCTTTCTCTTCTTTCAGCAGCATATATATCTCCTACTGGTTTGGTTTCTCTAGAGAACCCTAATATATAGTCCAAGGGAATAGTACTATTGACAGATGCATGCTCAACTTTCTTCCATTTCTAAAATGTTATGATACATCATGAGGCAACAGCTACTTCCTTTATGTTAGAAACTTTTAGTTATGACCTAGAGCATAAAGGTAGGATTTACTGAAATTAATCGTCTGGTGCCTTCTTGATGTAATATAAGCTATTCATAGGAGTCATTTCTAGTCTCTGTCACATGCACAGTTCTAAATAGAGTTTTTCCTAATTGTCAGATATTCAAAGGGCTTCAGTAACATGGGGGCTGTGCAATTCTACCTGCAGTGCAATTTAGTCATCAATATTCTGGCCTGCTTTTTGAGGGTGCCCAAATGAACCTAGGCTTATTTTCCCTTATATCATTGTAAAGGATTGTAGGGTCAAAGTTTAACTTAAAGGATAAATACTCTCTCCTTTAAATAGAAAGTGATATTATAATTGTTGAGACACTTATCATGTTTGCTATCCCTATCAATTTTTTTTTATGTCGTGTTGAATAATCTTTTCAGCAATGACCCAGAGGACGATAAAGTCTAAACATAAAATTTGTAAGTTTATAGTTACATTGAGGCTATAGCATTCATCCTGATGTAGATTCATAGCCTCAGATAATTGTAAAAACATTTACGTGAGAAAGCTTCTCAAGGATTCTTAACAGGCTATTTATGTGAGAAGCTATTGCAGAAAGTGACTCTACATGGCTCAGGACAATTACCTGATTCATATCAATGGAGGTGGAATAGAATCACATCGGAGGATGTAGCGCTACAATTGTTTGCACTGAAACCTTAGAGTCCTTCTCACCCTACTCCAAAGAGTGCCATGATGATTGACTATTTAGCTCAACACTAGTATCTGCTTTCCTCAAAATACCTAGGCATTCAAGATGTGATAATTTAACTATTTGCAAGTGTTTACATTCCTGTCTTTGACACACTGTGTCAAAGGGCTTGCTGCTCCCAAAATTTCCAGCTTGCCCTTCCTGCCTGAAGTCTTCTGCTGTCTCCCCATCCCTCACAAACACCCACTTATCTTACTTCTCTGCCCCCATCTGCAATTAAGATTGTACACTCCTTTTCTTCTCCCCCTTCTCTTCCCATTAGTAGAAATAAAATCACAGCACTTGTACCTTACTGGATTCCTGCCTTCCTCTTCATAACGCAAGGCTCCCAATCCAGAAAAGGAACTGTGCCACCTTTCATAGTATCCTAAGCCTAGCTCAACAGCTGGCACATGGCAGGCACTCAACTAATATTTCTGAATATCTTTATCCTATAAGTTGTAAAACTGAGACCCACAGAGAAGTAGCTTGTCTAAAGCCATTCAGCTGATTTGCTGACAGCTGAGTCTCCATTCTTGTAGGTTTATCAATCTTTCCACCTATCTAGGCCACATAAGGCAATGTAGTTGGCCCATGTACATTCCAGTTATTTCACTTATTCCATTTTCTTTTATCTTCTCTAAAATAATATCCTAAACAGACTTGCTCCCTGAACTCCTGTATACCAAAACTTAAAATCATCCACGGATGTACCACCTTTGCCCCTACTCCCTGCTGTGCTCGTTTTGCACACTTAAGCATCTTGCCTGTGCTGTCAGAGCTAAGGAATCTCCTTATTCTAATTGCCTGAGTGTGTGCCCCACGGCCATTAGCCATATAATCCCAAAGCAGCCAGAAAGCAAAATTTCACTTACCACATATTTTATCTTTATTGATACACAGTGTGATTATACCTCTGAAGAGGTAATGCTGCAGAAATATTAGGTATGTTCATATGAGATCCATGAGCCATTTCAAATGATAAAAAAGTACCACTTTATGGAATTCGAACCAGTCCATTAACTTTGCATTGCATAGAACTATCAGGTAGGATTTTTAATTGAACAGGCTTGAATTTTTTAGTGGCTATTTCTTCCTTTCTGTATTAAAATCTCACCTTTATTGCCTCTGAGTATACAAACATGATACATATACAAACACTCCACTTAATTAAAACCAGAAAGCCCATTCACTTAATTAGTTAGTATGAATAAAGCACCCTTTGGAAAAGATGCTACCGACTTTTGCCACTTTAGGAAAGCTATTTAACAAGTAATGGCGAATCTTTGACTCTCTTTGGCTCTCTATAAATTGTGTTCTGAAACGTGTCAACATTTACATGCACACATACTTCAGATGCCACACAGGATTTTTAAAAAAATTGATAGCGTATATAACCAGAAACTGTCATTTGCCAGAAAAGAAAAACAAGTAAAGAAAATGTCTTGATTGTTCTTTTCAAATTTCCTCTGTCGTTTAATAATAAGACCTACTGAGAAATGAACATCAGACAAGCTTCTAAATACTTCACATGAACTACTGTGTCAGTTCTTACAACAGCATTACATGAGAATGTTCCCATTGCCTCCACATATAGATGAGGAAACTTAGGCACATACAGGTTAAGTAATTTGGGTAAGTTTTCATAGCTAGTAAATGGTAGAACTTCAATTTGCATCCAGGGAATCTTGATTTCAAAATCTATGCACTTATTCATTGATCTATATAAGCCTGTGAGTCAAATCAAGTGAGAACTGTGTACTTCATTTGAAAACATCTTTTCCCAGCTATGCTCAGGTATTTGTAATTACTCTAGATATCTGTCCCATGGCCATTACTGACAGAAATGCTGTCACTATTCAAAAGTGAATCTTTCTGGGATTCATAAATCTATTGGATATTACTACTCAAACACTCTCTGTTATTGCTCATTTCTTTGCCTGATTTTAAGGAATTCATTGTATATAGTTTTTATTTCCTCAATATTTTAGTACTATGAAAGTTTAGGAATCTGCCCCAAATGAGAAAATTAGTAGACTAGAAATCTGAGAAAACCAAATAGCTTATAAGACACCCATGAGCTGAAGCTACATATTAAATTTGTTACAGCTACTCTTAGGAATTTATTAACTACTGTATCATTCAAAGTTTAAGCAGAATAGTGATCTGACTTTCCAGTCCATCATGCATTAGGAACAGAAACCAGAAGGAAATGAATGAGCAAAGTAAAAGTGATAACTTAGTACTAAAGAAGAAAGCCTGGCTACACAAAAACTGACATGGATTTATGTTATTACTATGTTTAATGATAAAGATTCAAAACAATGACCCATGTTATCAATAAAGGGCTAAAATGTGCTCAATCTCAGTAATTTAGAAAAAATAATATATTGTATAAAATAATATATTGTGGAAAAATGTAATTTAAATGGACTAAAAATTTTTAAATAGTTTAACTGTGAGGAGAAATTTGTAAAAATTACATATATGACAAATATAGTTTAAAAAAACTTATCTAGATGAGGCATTACTATAGTTTCCTATGGTCAGATGAATTGCTACCAATTTGTGTGTTGTATATCGATCACAGAAAAATTTTATAGAGATAGCACTCTGCCTTTTAATTCTTTTTATTTTCCTCACAGAGTGTAGAATAATTTACTGTATATAAGCTAAAACAACTTTCTTGTCCCTCTCACACATTACTATGACTTCCATCTACTCTGTCCATCACCTGAAGCTGAGTCAATCCTACTTGTAAGCTGTTTATTTGGAACTCTTTTTTTTGTTTGTTTGTTCTGTTCTTAAATACTATGCTCTCTTTTGCTCATTTGTCTGCCTGGTCTTGATTACTCTGTTAATACCTGAATCTCCTCAGGAACGTTGCCATAAATACTAGGAATAAAAGTGAACCAATCAAGAGCCAAATTCTAATGGATAAGCATTAAGTGTCTACTGTGATAAAACTTTCCTAGGTGTTGTTGGGGATTTGCATATTGTGATAACACCTTACGTATTAGAAATATATAAAAGTGGCACAAGCAACCAGGAAACACATCATATTCCTCTATAACTGATTAATTTCTATTGGATAGGAATCTATTATTGACAAAGACAGAATTAAAGTAAGCATTCAATCTTTGGAAATAGGCAAGTCATTAAATTAATCTAGAGCATGTGATTAAAGCATAGACACATGATTAAATATTTCAAGTCAATTTAACTGCTAATGTGGAAAAGCTGTAAAAGTGGAAGGATGCTTCCTAAATGTCCAGGCAATACAAATACAGAAAGGATAAGAACAAAACAAACAAAACCCAAAACAACAACAACAAAAATAGCAGGGGGATGACAAAAGGCAAGATGAAGAGGAAAGGAAATCAGGTAAGAAAATTAGCAGGAAAATCTGAGACAGGAGAAATAGAAGAGAATAGAATGAATCAAAGACAATTAGAGAGGAGAAATTAGCTTTAGGAAAAAGTAAATTCCGAGATATACATTTGGACCATTTACAATTCCATTTGGGGTGGGTTTAAACAAATGGCAAACGTCCATTAAATAACCTTGAATATTTTAACATTTTAGATTTAATAAGGTCAGGGAAGTAGTAAACTTATCTTAATTGTTGTCTTAAAAATTTATAATAATATACAAGTGTAACTGAGACATATATTAATGTGGTTTTCTCATATGCATTTTAGGTGCATAACCCTCTCCTTTATTATCTAAAGTCACCTGAGTGTGAGAAGGATGAATTTAAAAATTTTAAACTGAAATTCAAATAATAACAATAGCAATGACCAAAAAAACACTTTAAAAATATTTTTAAATTATTCTGTGCCATGTACTGTCTTCAATGCTTTGCATGTGCAATATACTGTAGATTGGCACATTCAATATCCATTTCAGCTTCCCTCTAGTGTGCGTTATCTGTGCTGAGAAGTTAAAATTACACTTTAGATCCTCTTATAGTTAGGATTCTAGATTTGATTTAGCATCCACCCGTCATATATTCTCATACATGATTTGAATTTGAAACAGCAAAGTGGGATGAGATGCAGAGTATGAGGTTCCATTTTGTTACCAGCAGCAATATGGCCCTGTGTTTAATGACCACTTGATGGGGAGACTACCTTAGTAATATTAACAGTTTCCTGATTGTGGCAAAGGAGAATAATTTTGGGGTAAACAACTTCCAGATTTTGAGCCCTGGAGCTGAATCCTGCAGTATGATTCTGAAGATTAAGAATTGTTCTGAAGTTTGGTCTGAAGCCAGTTCCTTTCCTTCAATGATATTTTTAGCCAGTAAATATCTGGCAATAAATCATTTTCTTTGTAGGTTTGGAAAAGTTGTCTGTGTTGTCTGCAACTAGCCCCATCCAAATACATCATATGAGAAAGAAAGGGTTAACACATTCTCTGACAACCAAAGTAGAATTTTTCAAGTTCAAAGTGAAACAGTAGGCTTGATAGTCAGATTTTCTCAAGAGACAAAATAAAATTCAAATTTATTTGCCTCTTTAATGTAATGATGGGGTTTAGGACATGCTATCCCAAAATATGGCACCTTGGCATATTGAAAATCTTAAACTGAAAGAATTTGAGAAAATAGCAAAAGCAGGAAGGTCACTCTGACCTCCCCCAACTCACCTTTCTTCCCTGAAAGCAAAAGATAAATCTCCATGTGAAAGGTACACTCCCTGTACTAGGAGAAAATAATACATTCTTATCACCAGAGAGAGGAAATTTGGGGCCAAGAAATCTGTACCAAAAAAACCCTTGTTAAATTTACCCTTATCTTCCTAGTTACCTCTTGACCATTTACTATCCCTAGCCCAAACCCCTTTGTCTTGTCAATTTTTCACAAATGTATCATTTCTTTGTATACAAGGTATAAGAGTTTCTTTCCCTGGTCACTATATTGCATCTTTATTCTCTCATGAAGGCCCCCATGTACATACAAAAATTCAATAAAATGTGTATGCTTTCCTCCTGTTAATCTGTCTTTGTCAGCTTAAATTTCAGACCTGGCTAGGGACTCTGACATGGTCAAGTAAAACTTTTTTCTCCCCTGTAGTAACAAGAAGCAGACTAGACCACTTCCTGATAGAAAGAAGAAGAATAAGGTGTTGAAGAAGGGAAGAAACTAGTGTCCATAACAGCACTATGATTGATGGGAAAAGAAAGGAGATCCAAGTGAGAGACCCAGAGGTTGGAACCTATGTGTTTCAGTCTCCTTTCTCCATGTTTGATCCCAGAGTGGAGCATCAGGTAAGATCATGAAATGTAAAGGCAGGGCCTTTGTCTCACTTTCCATCTGGAATTCTGGAAAGAGATTCCTTTGAAGTTTGCCCTATAATAAAATCTTGGGAGTGGGCATGTCAAAGAGATTCTTAATGAGAAGCTAATTAAACTACTAGGGGAAGAGTGTGGCTTTCCTGAGCACATGTGATATTGTGATTATAATAAATATATATTTGGTCTTTGTCCCTGTTCCTTACATAAAGCTCCTAAAACCCTTGGAATTTCCTAAGTGATAAGAGCAATAAAGATGCCTTTGTTATTCAACAAGTCCCTTTCAACCACACTTGAGTTTATGTTAATGAGATGACTTTTGGTAAGACCCTAAGGATCTGAGCTGTTTGCCCCGGGGAACCAAACTCAGACTAGGTGGTTGGAACTTTTAGCTCCAGCTTCTCACCTTACCCCCTACCCCCCATCCCAATTCCAGGGAGAGAATTGGAGATGGAGGTTGAATCAATCACCAATGGCCAATGATTTAACCAATTATGCCTACAATATAAGGTCTGCTTAATAACCCAAAAGGACAGGGTTAGGAGAGCTCCTGGGTTACTGAACACTTGGAGGTGCAGGGAGAGTGGCATGCTTGGGAATGGGCATGGAAGCTCCTCGCCCCTTCCCTTATACCTTGTCCTATGCATTTCTTTCATCTGGCTGTTCCTGAGTTATATCCTTTTATAATTAACCAGTAATCTAGTAAGTAAAATGTGTAAAAAATTAGTAAACAGGAACCTCAATTAAACAGAGCTGGGAGACCATACCACTGTATCCCCACAGCGATAGCAGAGCCCAAAAGGAAGAAAAACTGACTTCCTCTTCTTGCCTGGCAAGAGCTCAGCCAATGAGAGACTGTCAAAACTCAACCAATGGGGGCTTCCCTGGTGGTGCAGTGGTTAAGAATCCGCCTGCCAATGCAGGGGACATGGGTTTGAGCCCTAGCCCGGGAAGATCCCACATGCCGCGGAGCAACTAAGCCCGTGCACCACAACTACTGAGCCTAAGCTCTAGAGCCCACAAGCCACAACTACTAAGCCCACGTGCCACAACTACTGAAGCCTGCGTGCCTAGAGCCCGTGCTCCACAACAAGAGAAGCCACGACAATGAGAAGCCCGCGCACAGCAACAAAGAGTAACCCCGCTCGCCGCAACTAGAGGAAGCCCGCGTGCAGCAACGAGGACCCAATGCAGCCAAAAATAAATAATAAATTAATTAATTAATTTAAAAAACAAAACAAAACAAAAACTCAACCAATGAAAAGCCACTATACTTCAAACTTAATTCTTCCAATGGACTCTCTGTTTACTAAAGCCCTCCAAACTTCCTTTTTCCTCTAAAAGAGAATTCTCCTGTCCATTTTTACTGGGGACATTGCTTGCCATGTTTGCAGACCCCAAATTGCAATTCTTTGCTGATCCTAAATAAACTCAATTTTTTTTTTTTTCCTGGAGAAATAACTGGCAGTCTATTTGTTTTGTTTTTCTGAGTTCTGTGAGTTACTCTAGCAAATTAAGGAAATCCAAAGTTGTATACAGGGGACCTCTGATTTATAGCTTGTCAGTCAGAAGCACAGGTAATAGCCTGGACTTGGTGACTGGCATCTGAAGTGTGTGTGTGTGTGTGTGTGAGAAGGGGGCAGTCTTGTAGGACTGATCCCTTAGCCTGTAGGATCTGATGTTACCTCCAAGGAGATAGTATCAGAATTGAATTAAATTGTAGGACACCCAGCTGGTGTCCTGAGAGTTGGAGAATTGCTTAGTATGGGAAAAACTACCACACATTTGATGATCAGAAGTGGAGTATTCAGAGTAGAAGAGACTGCTTTTCCCTTACAGTACTTCTTAAGTCCTGCATGGTGTGAATGAGACCCAAATGCTGTTGTGTATCATAAAGTGGGACTATACAAGAGAACTTAGCTGAGAGCCAGGAAGCATGCCATGTGGGCTACTGTAGCAAAGCATGAGGTTAGACTATAGCAGAAACTTTGGTATGGACTGGTTAAGCTCTGTGCCAGATGAAGGGACATGGTGAAGTCATCTCTTCACATGCTTATTTGCCCTCTGTATCTCTTCTTTGGTGAGGTATTTAGTAAGGTCTTCATCCATTTTTAAATTGGGTTGTCTGTTTTCTTATTGTTGAGTTTTAAGTATTCTTTGTATACACTGTATAACAGTCCTTTATCAGAAAGGAGGAAATTATATTCTTTTGCAAATATTCTCTCCCAGTCTGTGGCTTGTCTTCTTATTCTCTGGATATTGTCATTTTCAAAGCAGAAGTTTTTAATTTTAATGAAGTCCAGCTTGTCAATTATTTCTTTCATGGATTTCACATTTAGTGCTGTTATCTAAAAAGTCATCATCATACCCAAGGCCACTAGGTTTTCCCTGTGTTATCTTCTAGGAGTTTTATAGTTTTGTGTTTTATATTTAAGTCCATAACCCATTTTGAGTTAATTTTTGTAAAGAGTATAAGGTCTGTGTCTAGATCATTTTTTTGTGTGCAGCTGTCCAGTTGTTCAGCACTATTTGCTGAAATGACTATCCTTGCTTCATGGTATTGTCTTGGCTCCTTTGTCAAAGATTAACTGACTACGTCTTGGGTCTATTTCTGAGCTGTCTGGTCTGTTCCGTTTTTTTGGTTCATCCATTGTTTTACCAATACCACACTCTATTTCTGTAGCTTTACACTAAGTCTTGAAGTTGGGTATCATCATTCCTCAAACTTTGTTCTCTCCTTCAATATTGTGTTGACTATTCTGGGTATTTTATTTCCCCATACAGACTTTAGAATCAGTTGGGATATCCACAAAATAACTTGCTAGATTTTTTATTGGAATTGCATTAAATCTATAGATCAAGTTTAGAAAAACCTGATATCTTGATAATATTCAGTTTTCTTGTCCATGAACATGGAATATCTCTCTCCATTGTTCAGTTCTTTGATTTCATTCATGAGAGTTTTCAGTTTTTCTCATGCAAATCTTGTACATGTTTTGTTAGATTTATACCTAAGTATTTCAGTTTTGGGAGGGGTGCTATTGTAAATAGTATGGTGTTTTTTAATTTGAAAATCCACCTGTTCATTGCTGACATAGTGAAAAACAATCAATTTTTGAGTATCAACCTTGTATCCTGCAACCTTGATATAATTGCTTATTAGTTCCAAGAGGGGTTTGTCTGTCAATTCTTACTGATTTTCTACATAGATAATCATGTCATCTGTGAGCAAAAGCAGGTTTATTTCTTCCTTCCCAATCTGTATGCTTTTATTTTCTCTGCTTGTCTTACTGCATTAGCTAGAAATTCCAATACAGTATTCGGTAAGAATTGTGAGAAAGACATCATTGTCTTGTTCTTGATCTTAGTGGGGAAGAGAGTGTCTCACTGCTAAGTTTCATATTAGCTGTCATTCTTTGGCAGATATTTTTTTCCATTTGAGAAAGTTCCTCTCTATTCCTAGTTTACTAAATGTTTTTAATCATGAAGAGGTGTTGGACTTTGTTGAATACTTTTTCTGCATCTATTGATATGAACATGTGATTTTTTTTTCCTATTGATGTGATGTATTACCTTCATTGATTTTTGAATATTGAAACAGCCTTGCATACCTGGATAATCCCACTTGGTTGTGGTGTATAATTCTTTTTATACATTTTTGGATTTCATTTGCTAATATTTTGTTCAGAATATTTGCATCTATGTTCAGGAGAGATACTGGTCTGCAGTTTTGTTGTAATATCTTTGTATGGCTTTGGCATTATGGTAATACTGGCATTATAGAATGAGTTAGAAAGTATTCCCTTTGCTTCTATCCTCTCAGAGAGATCACAGAGAATTGGTATAATTTCTTCCTTCCAAATGATAATATTTGGTAGAATTCACCACGGAACCTGTTTGGACCTGGTGTTATCTGTTTTGGAAGGTTAATTATTTGATTCAATTGCTTTAACAGTTATCGGCCTATTTAGATTGTCTATTTCTTCTTGTGAGGGTTTGTGCAGCTTGTGTCTTTCAAGAAATTGGTTCATTTCATCTAGGTTGTCAAATTTGTGGGCACAGAGTTCTTCAGAGTATTACTTTGTTATCCTTTGAATAAGATCTTTACTGATGTCCCTTCTTTCATTTCTGATATTAATAATTTGTGTCCTTTTTTTCTTAGTTATCCTGACTACTGGCTTATTTATGTTGTTGATCGTTTTAAAGAACAAACTTTTGGTTTCACTGATTTTCTCTACTGATTACCTTTTTCAATTTTATTGTATTCTCCTTTAATTTTTATTACTTCTTTTTTTTTTCTATATACCTTGGATTTAATTTGCACTTCTTTTTATAGTGTCCTAAGATGGAAACCTAGATTGTTTATTTTAGATCTTTTTTCTTTTCTAATACCATTGATCTTTTGATATTTGAACAACATGGGTTTGAACTGCATGGATCCACTTATACTTGGATTTTTTTCAGTAAATACATACTACAGTACTACACAATCTGCAGTTGGTTGAATCCACAGATGCAGAACCATGGATGTGGATCCACAAATATGAAAGGCCAACTGTAAAGCTATACACAGATTTTCAACTGCATATGACACTGTCTGCATTGTTCAGGGTCAACTGTATCTAATGTCTAATTAATGTCTGCATTGTTCAGGGTCAACTATATCTGTAGCAATGCTACAAACTTTCCTCTAAGCACTGCTTACACTGCATCCCACAAATTTTGATAAGTTGTGTTTTCATTTTCATATAGCTCATATTTTAAAATTTATTTTTATATTTATTCATTGCCTCATGTGTTATTTAAATGTGTATGTTTTGGCATATTTCACTTATCTTTCTGTTATTTACATATACTTTAATTCCTCTGTGGTCTAAGAATAGCCATCATATGATCTATTTTCTTCTAAATTTTCTTAACTTGTGCTTATAGACCAGAATGTGGTCTATATTGGTGAATGTTGCATATGAGCTTGAAAAGATTGTGTATGCTGCTGCTGTTGGATGAAGTAGTCTGTAGATAACAATTATATTCAGTTGACTGATGATGTTGTTGAGATCAATTATGTCCTCACTGATTTGCTGCCTGCTGGATCTGTTAATTTTTGATAGAGGGGTGTGAAGTCTCCAATATGACAGTAGATTCATCTATTCCTCCTTGCAGTTGCATTAGTTTTTGTCTCATGTGGTTTGACACTCTATTGTTAGGAACATACACACTAAGGATTGCTATGCCTTCTTGGAGAATTGACTCCTTTATCATTATGGGATGCCCTCCTTTACCCCTGATAACTTTCCTTGCTTAGAAGTCTGCTCTATCTGAAATTAATAAAGCTACTCCTGCTTTCCTTCCATTATTTTTTATCATGGTTCTTTTTCTCCATTCATTTACTTTTAATCTATATGTAACTTTGTAGCTAAAGTGGGTTTCTTATAGACAACATATAGTTGGGTTTTGTTTTTGATCCTGTGGTAAGCTCTGTCTTAAATTGGTATATTTAGACCATTTGACATTCAAAGTGATTACTGATATATTTAAATTTATATCTGCCATATGTTATTGATTTCTGATTTTTGCCTGTGTTTGTGTTTGTTCTTTGTTCCTATTTTTCTTTCTTTTTCTTTTTTGGCCTTTTGTGGTTTTAGTTGAGAATTTTATATGATTTCATCTTCTTTCTTAACATACTTTAAAAACTTTTTTTTTTAGTAGTTGCTCTAGAGTTTGAAATATACATTTACAACTAATTCACATCAATTTTCAAATAACACTGTATCACTTCAAGGGTAGGGCAAGTTTCTCATAACAAAATAATCTTAACTCCTCCCTTCTGTCCCTTGTATCAATGCTGCCATTCATTTAACTTAAATATAAGCTTACATAAGCATATGTACACACATATGGCATACATAACAGTTATTATTTTGGACAAACTGCTATCAGATCAGTTAAGAAAAATAATTTTAATTTTAGCTTCACTTATTGCTTCTTCAATGGTTATGCTTTATGTAGATCCTAGTTTTTGACCTATATATTTTTGTGTCTAAGAAGTTCTTTTTTTTTTTTAATTTTATTTATTTATTTATTTATTTATTTATGGCTGTGTTGGGTCTTCGTTTCTGTGCAAGGGCTTTCTCTAGTTGCAGCAAGTGGCAGCCACTCTTCATCGCGGCGCGCGGGCCTCTCACTATTGCGGCCTCTCTTGTTGCGGAGCACAGGCTCCAGACGCACAGGCTCAGTAGCTGTGGCTCACGGGCCTAGTTGCTCCGCGGCATGTGGGATCTTCCCAGACCAGGGCTCGAACCCGTGTCCCCTGCATTGGCAGGCAGATTCTCAACCACTGCGCCACCAGGGAAGCCCATCTAAGAAGTTCTTTTAACATTTCTTGCAAGGCAGGTCTACTGATAACAAATTTCCTTAGTGTTTGTTTGAGAAAGTCTTTTTTCACCTTCACTTTTAAAGAATAATTCTGCAGAGTACGTAATTCTAGGTTAGTGTTCGTTTTTCTCTCAATACTTTAAATATTTTATTCCACTCTCTTCTTCCTTTCATGTTTTCTGAGTTTAACAATGAAGTAATTTTTATTTTTGTTTCTCAAAAATAAAAGGTGCTTTTTTTTCCTCTGTCTTCTTTCAGAATTTTATGTTTATCTTTGATTTTTTTGTTGTTTGAAAATAATATGCCCAGGTGTAGGGATTTTTCCTGGGGGGTGGGGTGCATTTATCCAGCTTGATATTCTCTGAGCTCCCTGTATCTGTAGTTTGGTTTCTGACATTAATTTGGGGAAATTCTCAGTCATTACTCTTTCAAATATTTTTCTGTTCCTTTTTCTCTTTCTTCTCCTTCTAGAATTCTCATTACACATATATAGTTGTCCCACAGTCCTTTGATATTCTATTCTGTTTTATTTTTTCTTTGTTCTCTTTGCTTTTGGTTTTTCATACTTCTATTGATACATCTTCTAGCACAAATATTCTTTCCTCAGCTGTGTCTATTAATAAGCACATCAAAGGCATTCTTCATTTCTGTTACAATGATTTTTACCTCTAGCATTTCATTTTGCTTCTTAGGATTTTCATCCCTCTGCTTACACTGTCCATCTGTTCTTGCATGCTGTCTACTTTATCCATTAGCCCTTAGCATATTAATTAGTTGTTTTAAATTCCCACTCTGCTAATTCCAACATTTCTGCCAAGTCTGGTTCTGATGCTTGCTCTGTCTCTTCAAATTATTTTTCACCTTTTAGTATGCCTTGTAATTTATTTTTGATAGTCACACATGATGTACCAGGTAACAGGAAGCTCTGTAAGTAGGCCTTTGCCAATGTGGCGGCAAGGTGTGGTGGGGAGGGAAAGTGTTTTATATTCTTATGATTAGGTCACAGTCTCTTAGTGAGCCAGTGCTTCTGCATTATGGAATTCATAAAAGATTCTCAGAATTTTTCTCCCCTCTTAGAGGGGACAGGATGGCTAAAGTTCACTGGAGTTGGGCATTTCTCTTCCCTAAGGTTGGTTAGATTCTAAAAATTGTCCAGCAGGTTAAGCTCTGATTCATTGTTTTCTCCTGAGGGCAGCCTTTATTAGGAAAAACAAAGCATTCTGGCATTTCAAAATGGTCTCTATTCCTATCCTGCCAGAAACAAGAGGACATTTTTCTCTGATTTTTACTGTGGGAACCTGGTTGCTCTCTTGGACAATGAGAAGAGAATATCTATATCTATATCCATCCACATGGGTCATTTGCATTATTATCATAACTTATTTAAAGTTCACAGAACTAGAATAAAAAATTTAAAAATTTGTATGGAAACACAAAAGACCCTGAATAGCGGAAGCAATCCTGAGAAAGAAAAATGGAGCTGAAGGAATCAGGCTTCCTGGCTTTAGACTTTACTACAAAGCTACAGTAATCAAAACATTATGGTACTGGCACAAAAACAGAAATATAGATAATGGAACAGGATAGAAAGCCCAGAGATAAATCCATGCACATATGGTCACCTTATCTTTGATAAAGGAGACAAGACTATACAATGGAAAAATGACAGCCTCTTCAATAGTGGTGCTGGGAAAACTGGACAGCTACAAGTAAAAGAATGCAATTAGAACACTCCCTAACACCATACACAAAAATAAACTCCAAATGGATTAAAGACCTAAATGTAAGACCGGACACTATAAAACTCTTAGAGGAAAACATAGGCAGAACACTCTATGACATAAATCACAGCAAGATCCTTTTTGACCCACCTCCTAGAGAAATGGAAATAAAAACAAAAATAAGCCAATGTGACCTAATGAAACTTAACAGCTTTTGCACAGCAAAGGAAACCATAAACAAGACCAAAAGACAGCCCTCAGAATGGGAGAAACTATTTGCAAATGAAGCAACTAACAAAGGATTAATCTCCAAAATATACAAGCAGCTCATGCAGCTCAATATCAAAAAAGCAAACAACCCAATCCAAAAATGGGCAGAAGACCTAAATAGACATTTCTCCAAAGAAGATATACAGATTGCCAACAGACACATGAAAGAATGCTCAACATCATTAATCATTAGAGAAATGCAAATCAAATCTACAATGAGATATCATCTCACATTGTTCAGAATGGCCAGCATCAAAAAATCTACAAACAATAAATGCTGGAGAGAGTGTGGAGAAAAGGGAACCCTCTTGCAGTGTTGGTGGGAATGTAAATTGATACAGCCACTATGGAGAACAGTATGGAGGTTCCTTAAAAAACTAAAAATAGAACTACCATATGACCCAGCCATCCCACTACTGGGCATATATCCTGAGAAAACCATAATTCAAAAAGAGTCATGTACCAAAATGTTCATTGCTGCTCTATTTACAATAGCCAGGACATGGAAGCAACCTAAGTGTCCATCAACAGATGAATGGATAAAGATGTGGCACATATATACAATGGAATATTACTCAACCATGAAAAAAGAATGAAGTGCCATTTGCAGCAACATGGATGGACCTAGAGATTACCATACTAAGTAAGTCAGACAGAGAAACAAATATGATATCACTTATATGTGGAATCTAATTACAATGATACAAATGGACTTATTTGCAAAACAGAAACAGACTCACAGACTTTGAAAACAAACATGGTTACTAAAGGGGAAATGTGGGGTAAGGGATAAATTAGGAGCTTGTCATTAGCATACGCACACTACTATATATAAAATAGATAACCAACAGGGACCTACTGAATAGCACAGGGAACTCTACTGAATATTCTGTAATAACCTATATAGGAAAAGAATCTGAAAAAGAATGGATATATGTATAAATGAATCACTTAGTTGTACACCTGAAACTAACACAATATTGTAAATCAACTAAATTCCAATACAAAATAAAAATTAAATTAAAAAAAGAATCAATTACAAATATTGAGCATGAGAAAGAAATATTGTCCTGAATCTGGTCATAGAACTCTTTTGTGTCATGAAATTAAAATTTAATACCAAAAAGAAAAAATTTCCCTCTGTTTCTGTACGTTCCCATTCCTATCCATATTGCTGTGAGATTTTTCCTCAGTCAATGATTTCAACATGTCACTCCAATATTTATAAATCTTTCTAAGATATAGTAAAATCTCTGCATAGCAATGAAGCCTAGTAGATAGAAGTCACATTCAGTATATCAAGCATTATACTACTGTTTACTGGTGAAACTGGTCCTATTTTTGAATTAAAAATTTGGGTAGAGTGAAGGAAGTAGAAAAGGAATCTAATGGCTTAAATGTGGCAATTTATAATTTATATAGTTATATTTTTTACACACATAGATAACTATATAAATAGAAACTTTCTTTATATAAAACTCTCTATATAAATCTATCAATTATCTATGTCCTTGAAAAATTATACACAAAACTGTCTAAACAGGACTTTAGAAAGATCAAGAATTGTAATAGGCATCTGACATGTAAGAGAATGTACTTTGAAGGAAAGGGTATCTTTGGACAGTAGGAAATGACAGTGTGGTATTGGGGTGAGGTTTACAGGGAGGGTAAAGTAAATGAAGAAAAACTGAAGAAAATATTGAAGTCAGAATTAGGGCTTCCTTTAGTTAAGGGTTAGGTTTAATTTGAAATTTAGTAAAGTGATGATAAATATATAACATTTGAAATGTTCTATCTATATATTTTTTTAAATATGAAATCTAAGAATCTTCCATAATTTCTTAAAATCAAGTAATCAATAAATGTTATTGCAGTGTCTTGGTAAACAGAAGTCAACTTTTTTGTGTTCACTGTAGAATGAATTTTAGTTCTTTCTCTTTTCTCTGGGCATCTTTCTCTCTGTGTATATGTATGTGTATATATGCCTTGAGCACAACAACAGAAAATGAGATAATATACCACTTTTCTTGGCCATAAATGTGTCGCTTCTTAACTTAATGTGGTACTCTCTTTCATACTGGCATTTTTAGCATTAGGCAATATTTAATAACCAGAATAATATGTTATATGTATTAGTTATCCTCTTAGACCAAACTGTCACTATTTTGCATATTTACTTGCATCAAATCTTACAAGAAATGGAAATGTTCTTTTCATGAATTGAGATGCATATTTCCAAATGGAAGGGGAGAAATCTATACATAAATCTAGTTAGGAAATGATTATGTGAGTTGAAATTACATGTGAAATTTTCTGGATTTGTAGTTGAAACAGAGGGAAACTATTGAGTTTATTTGGGTATTAAAAACTGATTCTATTCCAAAGTCATTCTTGAAAAGGAATCTCTTATAAGGAGAAAGCCTCAGCCAGGCACCAATCACCTTTTGCAACCCTCATGCCCCCTCCTACACCTCCTGATTTTTTGTGCATATGCATGTTTTTGTTAAATCACTGACAAGGAAACTACCAGCCTTATGTTTTCACTAATGTTAGGAACAGCACACAGAATTTGTAATGTTAAGCATAACAGCTGATAATACTACAGAGGAGTAGAAAAGGAGAAAAAAATGATGCCATTAACCATGCAAATGTCTGCCACATCTGTACTAAATTGTCATTTGCATGAATACAGCTAAGGCAAGCAGGATTACTGTCATTAGAGCAATGCTGTTTGCACTGCTATATTGTACTTAAGGTTGTGTGGGTGTTTCCATTTATAATGCCCCCCTTCTTTTCAGGGGTTTATAATTTTGTTGTAATAATCTGCTTTTGGATGAAACACTACTACGAGTTCACAGGGGGGAGCAATTTTTAATTATAAAATTGGATTCAAATTGTTCAGCCATATTTTAGCTGGAGAAAAGCATTTAAGCACACTAACAAAAAAAATTACGTTTTCTTTTGAAATACAAGTCTTTTGAATTTAATTTGTGAGAATTTTTTTTTTAAGTTTAAGGTAGAAAACTACTTTTACTGTAGCATTTTGTTTGTTGATTTTGTGTGTAGTGTCCCACCAGGAGACCAATACTATATACATAATTTGTCCATTTCAGTTCTCAAACTTCCAAAAGAAGTTATTTCAAGTAAATGTTTTATTAATTTTTTTTTAACATACGGTTTTATCGTATCCACTCCTGATAAACTACATACTGCATATTAATATAGGGTCTCTTCATCCTCTAACAAGGCACAAGGTAGCGTACACATATTAAAGAACAATTTTACGATCAGTGTTGCCTACTTATGGTTGAATAACAGATTACTTCAGCAACTTCACGGTGGCTAGTAGCTTAAGTTATAGAGTAGAATTTTTAAAAAATAAAAGATGTTTGACTTACAAGTATGAATTTGAGTAACTAGTGTATTGACTTTATATAGGCGTTGGTTGGCAAGAGATGTTGGCTGTGCATGGGTTGTAATCATTTTCAGCAACTTTAACTACTGAAAAGGAAAGATATTTATATATACCTGTGTTCTTTGTTACATAGTAATGGCTAAAAACAGTACCTAAGCTAATGCACACAATACAGTTAATAGAGTTATTGGTGATTGAATTAATTCAGATTGTTTCTACAATACTCTTGGGAAAAGATAGTTATTTGTTAGTTTACGTAAGTCCCCATGGCTTTGAGAATTGTCATTTTGTAGTTATACAATGACAATGTTTATGTGCTGAAAATACACGCACATTTGTAGAAGTATCATAATTCAGGATCCTTTTGGAAAGCAAATGACATAATTAAATAGGAAAAATTTGAAGAGAGTTTTCTAAAGGTACTATTTATAGCGTGATTGGGATAGACAAGGGCCACAAGAAATAGTGCAGCCTCTTGGGGTTAGTAACAGAAGAGATTTAGTGCCAGATCTAAGTCTGAAGGGCAAGAGGAGAGGGGACAGTTATTGGAACCAGGAGAGAGAGATTGGGAGAGGCCCTCCTGATGGGAGCTGTGACATTCGGTCAAAAGAAACAACCATCCCAAGGTAATCTATCAGAAAATGATCAGGGGGATTAAACACTTGGGCCTCAATTTACTCACTGGCCCTAATCTTGTAATGTACGTCCATGGCCTTTGAGGGGACAAACAGAAGGTCATCCTTGGCCATTGGAAGAACAATCCAGAACAATAAGTAATGATAAAAGTAATGAATTTAAATGGATGCAAAATCTTAACAAGTAAGGTTATTTTTGTTAATATACATGTCATGCAATATATTACTTTACTCAAAGTTTGACTAATTCATCGGTTCACAAGTAATTTCTGTAGTATCTATTACATAGAAAATAGGCAGTTTTGTAAGATAAAGTTGAACACGACATGGTTCGTGCTATAGAAAAGAGCAAAATATGATGGGGAGACAGCACCTTACACAGATATCTATAATTCTGGCATAAGTGCTACTTCAGTGGTACAAAGTGAATGTTATCAAGAGATGGGCAGTAGGTGATCCATTCATAAGAGTTGTGGAGAAAGACATATAGAACACATGCCAACTGATGTAGGCTTTATATGGTGGATATATTTCCATCGGCAAGGTATGGATCTTCCTGCCTGAGGAAAATTATCTTCATGGTACAAGAGCCAGAAAGGAATGTTTGAAAAAATGTTTCACGTGGGGGCAGTGTTAGTTAAAAAAAAAAAGTAAAGTCTGATATCTTCTAGGAGGGGAACTTAAATGCCAGTCTATGAAATTTGTATTTTGTTGAATATGATAGGAAAGTCTCTGAGTTTCAGAATAAGGAAGTAACGCAGTCATAGCAGCCCATGAGACAGATCAGCCTGGCTTCCCCAATTAGTTTGGACTATTTTGGAGATGTTGGGGTGTTGGACAATCGACTTACAACATCAGTACACCAATATTCACTTAAGGGGACAAGGATTGAATTAGAATGGAGGCAAGGAAATAGAAAAAAGGCACCAACATGAAGAGACTTAACGATGCATTTCAATACTATATTTAAATTTGAAAGAGCCGTCTCAGATCAACTTAAAAAAGAAATACTGAGATTATTAAATGTATCACCGTCCAGCATCAT
Source organism: Balaenoptera acutorostrata (assembly GCF_949987535.1). NCBI lineage: Eukaryota > Metazoa > Chordata > Mammalia > Artiodactyla > Balaenopteridae > Balaenoptera > Balaenoptera acutorostrata. Next base: position 77,727,571 of record NC_080065.1, on the reverse strand, counting down.
GTCCTCCTGAATGTTTCTTCCCACTACGCTTTACAAAGCCAAGGGAGGCCGATCGCTTTTTCCTTTGCCTCCCTGCCGGTCCAACAATTATCATTATCTCTAATCCCAGCCTTGCTCATCCTGCTGAGCGTCCAATAGCTATTAAAGATAGCTTTTTGCACTGTTAACTGAAGCCCTCAGTCCAGTGGTGGCGTGTGGATATTTTGGCATATTTTAAACCATGCTTTTTTGAATGGCTTATTGTAATTTACCTAAGATATTTTCATCTAAAAAACGTATTCACCTTACCTGACTTGAAACACAGGGCTAGAAAGTTGTATGCTGTTCTTATTTCAGGATTCTTATTGATTAAGGGAATTTGTTTATTATTTTTATTTGTAAATTGGTTGTGTGAGATCGAAATTTACTTGTAATAGTCATGACAACAAAGGCATCAATAGTACTGATAATATTCCAAATTTATCAGTCAAGACCTAAAGGGGGGGCTTCCCTGGTGGCGCAGTGGTTGAGAATCTGCCTGCCAATGCAGGGGACATGGGTTCGAGCCCTGGTCTGGGAAGATCCCACATGCCGCGGAGCAACTAGGCCCGTGAGCCACAACTACTGAGCCTGCGCGTCTGGAGCTTGTGCTCTGCAACAAGAGAGGCCGCGACAGTGAGAGGCCCGCGCACCGCGATGAAGAGTGGCCCCCGCTCGCCGCAACTAGAGAAAGCCCTCGCACAGAAACGAAGACCCAACACAGCCATAAATAAATAAATAAAAATAAATAAATTAAAAAAAAAAAAAAAAAAAAAGACCTAAAGGGGTGGGATAGAGAGGGTGGGATAGGAAGGGTGGGAGGGAGACACAAGAGGGAGGGGATATGGGGACATATGCATACATATGGCTAATTCAGTTTGATATACAGCAGAAACTAACACAACATTGTAAAGCAATTATACTCTAATAAAAATGTAAAAAAAAAAAAGATGTGAAGAGACAGGGAAGTGTATGTCATTCGAACTAACCTCTTTTTAAAGATACAAATAGTAGGTGTGATTAAAAAACACTTAGCATCATCACCCACAGGTCTACCTTAGCTCTCCCTCTGTCCCATTTACTTTTGAAAATAAAAATGAACTGAATATAAATACATTAAGATAAAAATAAAATAAATGATGACAACACAAACAAAAATAAACTAAAATGTATCAGCCAAGTAAAAAACCAAGACTTTACTAGAAATAACAGAATAACACATGACCCCTTCTGAAAAGTTCATATAAACATGAAATTCTTAGTGCAACTATTAAGGCTGAAATCCTTTTCTCTGTCAGTCTTTCTCCTATCAGATAAGGATGCTAAGTTACAAGTTTTTGAGTGAGGCCTGACTTTGAAAGAGCTAGAAAATGTCCCTATGAGCAAGTCTCTCTGTGCCTCCCTGGCTTTGCATTGCCAACTCTGTTAAATTTAAGAGTTGGGCTTGTGGATCCTTACACTGTCTTCCAGATGACTGGCATAATTCCTTAACTCATCTTCAAATGTGCATATGTTGATAGTGCGAGGGACCTACCAAATAAAGTGTTCAAAATGTAAATGTGTTAGATTTTATGAGGTAAATTTGAGAAATTATTATGGTTCATAATGACAATATGTGAAGACAAAGGTTTTGTCTTCATGGAACCAAGAAGTGAAGCCAAAGATTATACACACACACACACACACACACACACACACACACACACATTTCAGTCACTAAGCATATTTTCAAACATCTGGATCTTTTACATTGTGGAGACCAAAACATCCAGATGTTTTCCCTGAATTTTAGTGCAAGGCATATTTTCAATACATCCATTGAAAATCAATATTACTAACTCCAAAGAACAGTACATGTATGGGTTTTGTGTGTGTGTGTGTGTGTGTGTGTGTGTGTGAGAGAGAGAGAGAGAGAGAGAGACAGAAAGAGAGAGGAAGAAAAGGAGGAGGGAGGGAGGGAAAATTCCCAGGCTCCTACTCCACAGCATATAACACAATATATCCTACAACCACTTGCTGAAAAAAATGAGTGAAATTCTCCACTTCTCAAGCTTAATGTCATCTTGACTTTGGTCTCAGACTTAAAGGAAGGATTTATCATGACTTCATCTCTACATGGACAAAGAATATTCATTTTAAACATATTACTGTCTATAATTGAATGTGTGTGTGTGTGTGTGTGTGTGTGTGTTTTCACAATGTCTCGTGACTTACCCTGTATTTTATTTTACCTAAATTCTTGTTCTCAAATATATGTAGACCTGCACCATCCTTTTCTTGCTCACTGTGTTTGTGTTGGAAACAGGTGGAGAGAACACTTTCAAGTGAGCTGCAGGACCGCAGGACTACTTGGGTCACTAAAGGAGTCTGCTTTCCTGACTTGTCAGTTCAAGTTGCTGTAAAAAGAGCAGCTCTTAAAAATGCATGACTTCATGTGGTCAAATGTGTCAAAAATGGTTTAAAATAATACAATCCTAAGAACCATAGGGGGTGGGAGTGAACAGCATAAAGAATTACTGGTATTTTCCTCTCTATAACCCATATTTATAGCCAGTGCCATAAAGACACACCAGGAACACATGTGAGATGCAGTCATTTTCTCCAAACAAGTTTTCCCAAAATTACTGCATTTACTATGGTTATACTTATTAATTATCTTGATATGTATTGCTGGAGTGTCTATCTCTAAATGCTCATGTGCTTTGACTTCGAAGCAATTCTTGCTCTAATCATGAGATGAGGAAGGACGCTGTGGAGTGTGACTTCTGAATGCTATGGTGTAACATTCTGGGAGTAGTCACCAGAGAAATCACACTCTTAGGGGAATCATTTACAAGTTTTAAAACAATCCTACCCTTTTACCTTAAGTGAAAAGAAGCCTGGAACAATACTGAATAACTAACAGCACTTCCTAATCATGCTGATTCTTTTTCAAAGTTGTATCAGTGTACATTTGACTGGGATGCTCTGACTTACATATAATTTTATGTCAAATTGTTATGAAGTAGGAAATGTTTTTAGCTTTATAATATATAGTTCAATTATTGTGTATATTATGCACCTAATCATGAGAGAAACAGCTTTAATTTACATTCTAAGGAGTTCACTAGTTGGAACATGATTTTTTCTCTTTAAACATGTTCATTTAATTTTGTAGTTTGAACGTTGCATTCCATATCCTACACTTTATTCACTGATGGTACCAAATTCAGCAAAAATATGTGCATTAATTTATGTAGGTGGAGCTATCTTTACTCACGCAAATTAAGCAGAATGGTGTATGGTAACGTAACCTGCACCCTCAAAGGCTCCTCGGTGTGTCTGTGTGGGTTCTGTTCACAAACCAGTGCACTGCAATCTTGCAGGTACAAATTTGGAAGCTTTTTCAAAAACTATGGTGCATCATTTTATTCTTGAAAAATGATTAGTATGTTAGCTTAAAAATTTCATACTGCAAATTATACTTTATTCTGGAAATTCATGAAGGCCTAAATTTAAATAGATTGTCATCATTTTCTTAGCCTAAAAGCACAGAAGAAACTAAATATATCTGAAGGTATTTTTCTTTGGAAATTCAGGCCTGTAATATGTGTTGAGGATAAGTAAACAGTTGGCAAGGAACTCCCTCTTGTGGTCAAACATTCTTAATTAGAAAAAGAGATTTGTGCTCAGCCGATGGTCTGGATTATTAAAACGTGGGTCACTTGTAACCATTAAGATTAACAATACTGATACAAGTGGTTTTACTGAAGCAATCCATTGCAAATTAGAGCTGAATTCTGAAACATATGCTCTTAATTTTTCCTAAAACAGAGCTTTGCACTGCTGTTCAGGATATATCCACTTTGAATTTCAATTTCCAAGGTTTCTTGTTACTTTTAAAATACGTAACATTCTTTTAAAACTATATGCACACACACACTTAAATACATACATATAATATACATATATATCATTGTCAGTCACAGAGTGGAAGACGTTTATGAATTCAGTATTGTAAGAAGCTCACATCCTCTTTGTTTTGATCTCAGCACTTTGTTTTCTCATAGTTTCTAAAACTGTAGGACCACTACATGTTTCTTTAAGCAGCAGGAGAAACAGTTCCCATATGCTGTTAACCAGTGCTCTCCCAGAGTACCAGTGGCAACAGTCTATTGTCAGAGGTAATAAATGCCTGACATCCAATCAGAAATGTTCTAAACACTTACTATGAATGAAGCAAATTACCAGACACATAATGAAGCTGACAAATTCTGATTTTTTTCCTGATTGTTTCACCTAAGCAGTGTCTCCCACCACTTCACAAGATAGGTAATAGGCAGACACTATCTGTCCTAGTACTGAGTATGCAATTCACTTCCACGATATCAAATTAAAACCTGATGCCAAGAAGCCTGGGATTTAACTTACCTTCTGATAGCACATCAAAGGTTGGGAAGAAGGCCCTGTACTCAGATCAGGTCACTGCTGCAAGTTCAAATACTAACGATACTATCTGAACCAACTTCTTTTGGGAATGACTTCAATATCAGCAAAAGAAGGCTCCCAAGTTCAATCGAGTCATTATTTAAGGGTGAAAGAGAGTGAGAGAGAGAGATGCTCATCATATAAGTTCTGCAGTTTGTGCAAGAATGTCTACATGTGGAGAGAGCTATTTCTGTACACGTGCTGGTTCCAACATCTCTTTGCCTGCCTAAAGTTAAACACTCAATTAATCATCAGCCAAATTATGCACTTATGCTTTCTTTATACAAGCTAGGGAAGAATATGCGTGAGAGGACAAAATTGTTTGTCTTTAAATTTTTATTCATATTTCCCAGCTGTTCTTTTTGTTAAGTTCTGTTGACTACGGTGTATTTATGTTAAAATTGTTTCCCTTATTTTTTTTATTGATATAAAACTCGGTATGTTCACTATAGAAAAATCAAAAGTGTACACATTTTTTATAATATTAGAAACATAAACATTTGTGTTTCCCAAAACATGGGTAACTGTGTAGTAGTTTTAACAATGTGATTTAACAGACATTAATTTCTATGTTCATAGATGGGTTTGCTTGTTTTTTTAATATTCTCATTTTTAACATCAGCATACCCTCTACTCTCTATTGTATGAATAAACTATAATGTATATACTCGAACTACCATTTAAATATCTTTGCAACTTTTTCAATATTAAGAAAAAATTATAAATATTCACATAGTTATATCTTTATGCACATGCCTACTGCAAATATTTCATACATTGTATGAAAATGGATGGCTGGTCTACATTGTATCTTTTGTGCCTATGGCAGACATTGTTACCATGTTTCACTGACTTTAAGATACCATCAATATTAGATACATCACTATTTCATGTTTGATTAAAAAAGAAAAAATAATACTGACAATAAGACTGAGACATGTCATTGATTGTTAGACACATCTCAATTTCAGAGAAGGAAAAGTATTAATCTCAGCATACATGAGACACTGTGATGACTCAGGACACCTTTTTCTACTAAATCTGAATACAGCCTCAGATTATTTTGCAATACAACAGTTCCTACAGGCATACCAATGGGGAGGGGTAATTTAGTATGGGAATGATTGGATGTTGAGAATTGTCTGTGATGATGCAGGGAAATTTGAAATCCTCTACTTAGTAAAGAGGTATAAGTCATGCTGTATGATAAATGCAGTATACTGTGCACCACTCTAATCCTGTCTTTTGAAAAAGTTAATTGACTGAAGGAATTTCTCATAAATACATCTCTCTCTTTCTCTCTCTCTCTCTTTCTTTGGCTTTCAACAATAAGCTAGAAAGTATATGGGAAGAAGGGAAGAAAAAATAGATAAAGGGAGAAAGAAAAATAGCACTAATCAAGTTTCCAAGTATTAGAAGCCATATATATGTATTTCATGCCTATTTTTTACTTGATATTCCCAGGAACCTGAAAAACTTCTACTTGCACATTTTTATAGGTAAGGAACCTGAGTCTTGGGTTGGTGAATAACTTATTCAAATTCACACAGCCATCAGGGGTGCAATTGTTGGGATTAATATCCAAATATACATGATTCCAACTGTTTTGTCTTCTCTACGACCTTAGAACAACACCCTGAAATTTACCTTGTAGGAAGTTTGGGTCCACAAATTATTCAGCAAAGGAAAGGGTACCTGTACACAATCAGAACTAGAATCTCCTGATATGGGCCAGATATCACATTTATATTTAATTTTATCTGATATATTCTGATTATTTGTCTATGCTCTGGACACTTCCACAGAGAAAAACCTGCTACTGACACCTGATCATCACTTGAGCTCATAGGAATATTCCCACTCACTCTTCTTCACCTTTGGCTGTATATTTCTGTGAATTATGGTTCATCTCAAGGTACTGGAGCTGCAATTTCTCAGGATCCTGTGCTATCCTCTTTGGTTTGACTTATCTCCCTCTCACACACACACACACACACACACACACACACACACACACACACACAAAGGAGGTGGAAATGTTCCTGTGTTCCTGGACTAGCTTATATTATCCTTCATAGTAGAGCTATATCTTTCTTTTAAAATGGAATATAGTTTAGCTCCATGAATAAATTTTTCTATTTTAAAATTACTGAAACCCTTCTAATAATGTCATTGTATGTCAAGGTGAAGAAGATTTAGGCCAAGGAGAAGTAGAATTATGTCAGCTAATCAAAATAGTTCTGGAGGAAACTGTCTGTAATTTTAGCAAAACCAACTTACCTGTTCATTTTAAGGAGACATTTTGTTCTTTGTGGAACATGCTACTTCATTTTAAGGCTTTTTTTCTGTGAAGAAGTTGTTCCCTCTGGCGTTTGAAACTACTGCATAAGCCTATTGTGATTTTTTTCTTTTGGTGGAAACCATGACTCCCTTGGTTGTATTACTCTGGTTTAAAGTGGCCCCTCAATTGTAAATGATCACATTGCTACATGGACCATTTATACAGAGGTATTTCTTTTTGGAGCAAGAGTTAAATCAAGTGTTTTTGTGCCACACCAGGGACCCAACATGCTCCAATAGATAAGCCACTGGTCTAAGGAGGTAAAAACCTTCATATTTTCAGTTCTCTCATATTCTTTGTTATCTATGTAGAGCCATGTAGTTAAATCTTGTTAATTTGAATTCAGAGACATTAAAAACACCAAAAGAAAGGATTCAAAAAGTTAGATATTTCATGTTAACTGAAATTGAGCAAGTACTTAACTTCTTTTTTGATTAAAAAATCAGTGGAAATATTTTATGCTTTTTAAAGCAAGGAGGATATCATGAGAACAGAAAAATAAATAAAACCTCTTTTATAACAATGGTTTCAATATGGGAGTCCAGGTGTTTATGAATGATGAAACTAGGAACTGAGGTCTCCAAGTTCTTATCAAGATATTAAAAATATATAATGAACAGTGAAGTAAAATGTTAACTTCCTTGATTTTTGCTAAAATTATATCAACTCAACTATCATGACACCATTTTTTAATGCTCAAAACATTTTATTAGTAGTTATATAATATTTAATTTTTAAAATAGAAAACGTACTAGCTAATCAACAAAGGTTGATAAGCAAAAATATTTCTAAACACAGGACCAATGAAGGGAAAATAATAAAAGCGTAATAGTAAAAGTGAGCTTCAACAATTCATAATTTTCCTTCTTTGGCATTAAGCTACTATATAAGGAAAAGACTTTTAAGATTACAGAATCCCTTTGCAAAAAATCAATTATCAAGAAGTTCATGATTTAAGGAACTAAATACTAATGTAATTGGCATTTCTATACATAAGCATTAAAATTTCCTCAATCACAAAAGATAAAATATGTTTTTCCTTTGTTATCTTGCTTTCTATAATGGATATACTTTCATCCTCTTGAACAATTTACACAGAATGGGTATAATATAAACTGACACTTGAGACAAGCTTATGCACTATTAGATATGAGAGCACTGAACAGGAATCTGTGAGTTATTGCTTGGTGTAAAGAGGAGGAAAGACAGCTTTCATAATAATGTGAAAATGCCAGGAGCAATGGTTAAGCCAAATAAGAAAGTGACTTCCCATCAATAGGAATGAATTATAATTATCCTCATTGCCACAGCATTAGGGAAGACAGTGTAACTAAGACAACCAGAGGCCAAATTTGGTGAGCCAAACCAATCCTAACTCGAAAGTAATTTTGAAAAAAGTTTTAGGTGGGAGAACTTATGTCAAAGACACCTGGTGAAGATTTAGTTGTCATTTTCACCTTGATCAACTAAACTCGCATAAATATTATTTTATTTAATTATGTGTTATGAGACCCTAGAAAAGGGTGACTTTTGTAGTACATACAATGTGAAACATTTGTAAGATCTGTAATGCATGGAAGAAGAGTAATTGATTCTAGAATTTCTTTCTAAGAAGGAACTTTACTCATGTTTAGCTTTAGAGCCTAATTTTTATAATTTTCTTATTTACTTTTAAGACAAGTAATAAAATGAATATTGCTTTTTTTTTTTTTTCTAGAAAGTTGAGTATGTCCTTCCCATGAACTGTCAGCTACGTAAAGACCTTAGTTAGAGGTTCCTCTCAGGAATTGTCATTTGTATGTTCCTGGACTGACTGCAACTCATCTGAGTTTTATAATTAATGATTATGTTTCCCAGATAGAAGGGGGAAAAAACATATAATCAACTTTCCATTGAAAAAGTTGCTTTTACTTTTATTTTTCTATTTTTCTGACTAGATGAGATTTCAGATTAAGTTGGGTGAAAGAGAACTTGAATAAAAATTTGAAGATATGCAGTATTTCATCATGTTTAGAGCTCAGAACTGAGAGACAAATTTTATGGGTTCAACTCTCTGACCAACTATATGACCTTGGATAAATTAGTTCAGTGTGTTTCAGTTTTCACATCTATAAAATGGGGATAATACTACAAGTAATGGTGCACATTAACAGTATACTACTGCTGTTAGTTAAATTATGTAGCTTAGAGTCTCAATTTCCTCATCAATAAAAAGGGATTTGATTAAGTAATCCCTACTTTTGACTACATTTTGGAAATTTTGTAGTAAAATTAATTATATATGACAGGAAAAAGTTTTTAAAATAATTTTTGATGACATCTGCCAGACAAATAAATTTCACTAATAGTTAAATATTTAGTAATGTTATTTAATAATATTTATTTTTATATAAGTATGTATATCATATAAGTTAATATTATATAACTATACATAATTATAATTGCTATATTATACAAACATTTATATAGTAATAATATTTAATAATATTTACTTTGTCCCAGCATGAAGTTAACATCTTTAGTGTAATGGGTTTTCATAAATTTGAAGATGGTATTTAATGTGTTCTTTAAAGGGAATACATGCAGCAAATCTGGAATCAGTTATTATCTTCTGTGTAGGAAGGTATAAAATATAGGAAATATGGTAAGGTATATTTAGAAGAGAAAATATTTAGACGGAAATTATAAAGGAAGATGGGAAAAGAGAGAAAAGAGAATGAAACAGAACAAGACTATGTAGCTGATGAGGCAAGAGTGACTGGAGAAGGTGTGTGAGAAACACCCATCAGTGAAATATATCTACTACTGGTAACTCTGAATATCCCAATATATTTTAAATAAATAACTAAAAAGAATAACTAATTATATCCAAGAAAAAGTGTGGAGCTTTAGTAGACAACTGAAGTTAAGTTGTTAATGACTTAAAATAGACTGTTTTAACTCTAAGATTTTTTTTATAAGCCTCATGGTAACTACAAAGCAAAAGCCTATAGTAGATACACAGTAGACAAACAGAAAGGAATCAAAGCAGTAAATAATCAAATGAAAAAGAAGACAGAAAGAAAGGAACAAAGGATTTATAAAATACCCAGAAAACAATTAACAAAATGGCAGTAGTGAGCATTCACCTATCAATAATCACTTTAAATTTAAATAGATTAAGTTCTCCAATCAAATGACATAGAGTGGATTAATGGGTAAAGACCCAGCTCTATGCTGCCTACAAGAAACTCACTTCAGCTTTAAGATCACATATAGGCTTAAGGTGAAGCAATGAAAGATATTCCATGTAAATGGAAATCAAAGAGAAGAGAGTTAGCTATACTTACATCAGACAAAACAGATTTTAAGTCAAAAACTGTAACAAGAGACAAAGATGTACATTATATAATGATAAAGGGTTAATTCATCAAGATGATATAACAATTGCAAATACTTTTGCACCAATATGGGAGCACCTAAATACAAAAAGCAAATACTAATAGATTGGAAGGGAGAAATAAACAGAAATACAATAATAGTAAGGGACTTTAAAACTCACTTTCAACAACAGAAAAATCAATCAAATAAACAATCAATATGGGAAAAAAACATCCTGAACTATACATTAGACCAAATAGACCTAACAGACATATATAGAATATTCCAGCCAACAGTAGCAGAATTCACATCCTTCTCAGGAAGTTCACACAGAATATTTCCCAGGATAAATCATACGTTAGGCCACAAATAATGTCTTAACAAATTTAAGAAGACTGAAATCATATCAAGAATTTTTTCCCCAACCAGTATGGTATGAAGCTAGAAAGCAGTAACAGGAGGTAATTGGAACACAAAACAGCATGCTCCTGAATAACTAATGGGTCAAAGGAGAAATCAGAAGTTATCTTGGGACTAATGAAAATGGAAATACAACATACCAAAACTTATGCGGTACACCAAAAGCAGTCTAAGAGGGAGGTTTATAGCTATAAATTCTTACTTAAAGGAAAAAAAGAAAAATCTCAAATAAACAACCTAACTTCACCTCAAGGAACTAGAAAAAGAAGAACAAACTAAGTCCACAGTTATTAGAAGAAAGGAAGTAGGATCAAAGCAGATAGGAATGAAATAGAGACTAGAAAGATAACAGAAAACAAACCTAAGAGGTTTTTTTTTGTTGTTGTTGTTAAATATAACAGTATTGACAAAACTTTAGCTAGAATAATTAAGAAAAAAAAGAGAAGACTCAAACAAATACAATCAGAAATGTCAGAGGAGAAATTACAACTGATACCACAGTAATACAAAGGATTATAAGAGACGACTATGAACAATTATACACCAACAAATTGGATAACCTAGAGGAAATGGATAACTTACTAGAAACATACCTACCAAAACTGAATCACGAAGAAATAGAAAGTCTGAACAGACCAATTACTAGTAAGAAAATTGTTTGTTGGGAGGCTTTTGATTACTGATTCAAAGTCCAAGACCAGATGGCTTTACTGGTAAAGTCTACCAAACATTTAAAGAAGAAATAATGCCAATCCTTCTTAAACTCTTCCAAAAAATTGAAGAAGAGGGACCACTTCCAAACTCAATTTACAAAGCCAAAATTACCCTGATACCAAAGCCAGATAAGAACACCACAAGAAAATAAAATTATAGGCAAATAACCCTGATGAACATAGTTGCAAAAATTCTCAACAAAATATGAGCAGACCATATTCAATGGAACATTAAAAGGATCATAGACTGTGCTCAAGTGGAATTTAACCTTGGGGGATATAAGGATGGTTACATGTCCATAAATAAGACAATGCGATACACCATATTAAGAAAATGAAGGATAAAAAACATGATTAAATAAATGCAGAAAAAGCAATTGATAAAATTCAACTTCATGATTGATTAATCAATTCATGATTAAAACTCTCAAATTAGATATGAAAGGAATGCACATCAACAAATTAAGGGCTGTATATGACAAGCCTACAGTTAACATCATACTCAGTGGTGGAAAGCTTTCTTCTAAGATCAGGAACAAGACAAGGATGCCCACTTTCACAAATTTTATTCAACAACAGTACTGAAGTCCTAGCTAAAGCAATTACACAAGAAAAAGAAATAAAAGGTATTGAAATAAGAAAGAAAGAAGTAAAATTGTCTTTGTTTGTAGATGACATCATCTTATATATAGAAAACTGTAAAGATTCTACCAAAAAACTGTTAGAATTGATAAATGAATTCAGTAAACCTGCAGGATACAAAGTCATCATGCAAAAATCAATGGCTTTTCTATACAATATCAACATCAGAAGAAGAAATTAAGAAAACAACACCATTTATAACAGCATAAAAAAGAATAAAATACTTATGAATACATTTAGCCAAGGAAGTGAAAGATCTGCACATGGAAAACTATAAAGTGCTGATGAAAGAAATTGAAGAAAACAAACAAAAAATACGGAAATATTTCTCATGTTCATGATTGGAAAAATTAATATTGTTAAATGTTCATACTACCCAAAGTGATCTACAGATTAAATGTAATCTCTATCAAAATTCCAACAGTATTTTTTACAGAAATAGGAAAAACAATTCTAAAATTCATGTGGAACACAAAATACCCCCAAATAACTGGTACCTTGAGCAAAAAGAGCAAAGCTGGATGCATTACATTTTCTGATTTCAAATATATTATAAAGCTATAGTAATAAAAACAATGTGATACTGGCATAAAACAGACATAGAGACCAATGGAATAAAACAGAGAGCCCAGAAATAAATCTATGCATTTATGGTCAATTGATCTTTGACAATGTTGCCAAGAACATACAATGGGGAAAGGATGGTATATTCAATAAATATTGTCTAGAAAATTGGATTTCTACATGCAGAAAAACGAAATTGGACCCCTACCTCACTTCATATATAGAAATCAACTCAAAATCAACTAAATATTTAAATGTAAAGTTATATCATAGAACAATTAGAATAAAACTCTAGAGAAAATGATTCTTGACATTGCTTTCAGCAATGGTTTTTGGGATATGACTATAAAAGCACAGGCAATGAAAACAAAAATAGACAAACAGAACTACATTAAACTAAAAAGTTTCTGCACAGCATAAACAAAATCAACAAAATGAAACTGTAACTTACAGAATGGGAATATATTTTCAAACCATTTACCTGATAAGGGGTTAATATCATAAATACATAGGGAACTTTTACAACTCAATAGCAAAAAAAAGAAAATTAATGAAATAAAAACAACCCAATTTTAAAAAGGACAAAAGATCTGAATAGACATTTTTCCAAAAAAAAGACATAAATGGCTGACAGGTATCTGAAAAGGTGCTCAACATCACTAACCATCAGGGAATCAAGACCACAGTGAGAAGTCCTAGCTAAAGCAATTACCCAAGAAAAAGAAATAAAAGGTATTGAAATAAGAAAGGAAGAAGTAAAATTGTCTCTGCTTGTAGATGACATCATCTTATTAGGTCATACCTATTAGGATGTCTATTATCAAAAAGACAAGAGCTAACAAATGTTGGCAAGGATGTGGAGAAGAGGGAACCCTTGTACACTTCAGTGAGAATGTAAATTGGAATAGTCATTATGGAAAACAGAATGGAGCTTCCTCAGAAAGTTAAAAAGAGAACTACCATATGATCCAGCAATCCTACTTTTCTGTATATATCCCAAGGAAATGAAATCATTATCTGGAAGAGATATCTGGACTCCTATGGTCAGGGCAGCACTATTCACAATAGTCAAAATATGGAAATAAGTTAAGTGTCTGTTGAAAGTTGAATGGATAAAGAAAATGTGGTATGTATGTATATGTGTGTGTGTGTGCACATGCACGCATGCACACACACACAGAGTGGAATATTATTCAGTCTTAGAAAAAGAGGGAAATCTTCCCATTTGTAACATACAGATGAAAGTAGAGGACATTATCCTAAGTGAAATAAGTCAGATAGAGAAACACAGTGTATGGTGTCACTTATTTGTCAATCTTAACAACAACAAAAAAATAAAAACAAATGAACCCATAGAAACAGAGAGTAAAATGGTGGTTGCCAGGGGCTGGAAGGTTCAGAAAATGGGTAAATGTTGCCCAAAGGGTACGAACTTTCAGTTATAAGAATAAGCTCTGAGAATCTAATGTACATGATGACTATATTTAATAACATGTATTTTTTACCTGAAATTTGCTAAAAAAAGTAGATCTTAAGCATTCTCTCACATACGCAAAAACTGTATGAGGTGATGGATTTGTTAATTAACTTGACTGTGGTAATCATTTTAACAATATGCATGTATACCAAATAATCACACTGTTCACTTTAAATATATTATGGTTTTGTCAATTATACTTCAGTAAAGCTGGGGAATAACTCTATACCTACAAATTTGATAACTTAGATACATTGGACTAATTCCTTGAAAGAAACACTCCACCAAAACTTAAAAAAATTAATAATCTAAATTGTATCAAAAATGAATAACCATCTGAAATAAAAAGCAATGGATTGATATTGTTTCACTGCTGAATGCTACAAAGCATTTTTAAAAAAAGTGACAAGAATTATCTACAAACTCTTACATAAAATAGAGGCAGAAGGGAAACTTCCTAGCTCAGTCTGTGAGGACAAACTTACCCTAATACCAAAACCAGATAAAGACATTACAAGAGAGGACAAATTATAAACCACTGTCTCACATTAACACAGACATAAAAATTCTCAACAAAATGTGAGCAAACTGAATCTAATAATGTATAGAAAAATTATACACCATGGACAAGTGGGATTTATTTCAGGTATGCAAGGCTGGTTCAACATTAGAAAATGAATTAATGCATTCCATCACATCAGCAGGTTAAAAACAGAAAGTCATATGATTATATCAATAGGTGCAGAAACAGCATTTGACAAAATCCAGTATCCATATACATATACATGATAAAAACTCTCAGCAAACTAGGAATAAAAAGGAACTCCCAGAACTCAATAAACAACATTTAGGTAAGGAGACCTTCAAGATGGCGGAGTAAGACGTGGAGATCACCTTCCTTCCCACAAACAGATAAAAAATACATCTACATGTGGAACAACTCTTACAGAACACCTACTGAACACTGGCAGAAGATCTCAGACTTCCCAAAAGGCAAGAAACTCCCCATGTACCTGGGTAGGGCAAAAGAAAAAAGAAAACACAGAGACAAAAGAATAGGGACAGGACCTGCACCCCTGGGAGGGAGCTGTCAAGGAGGAAAAGTTTCCTCACACTAGGAAGCCCTTTTCTGGCAGAGACAGGGAGTGGGGGGGGGGGGAAGCTTCGGAGCCACGGAGGAGAGAGCAGCAACAGGGGTGCAGAGGGCAAAGCGGAGAGATTCCTGCACAGAGGATCAGTGCCGACCAGCGCTCACCAGCTTGAGAGGCTTGTCTGCTCACCCACCTGTGCGGGTGGGGGCTGGGATCTGAGGCTCCATCTTCAAGGTCAGACCCCAGGGAGAGGACTGCGGTTGGCTGAGTGAACACAGCCTGAAGGGGGCTAGTGAGCCACAGTTAGCTGGGAGGTAGTCCAGGAAAAAGTCTGTAACTGCCTAAGAGACAAGAGACCATTGTTTTGGGGTGCGTGAGGAGAGGGGATTCAGAGCACCGCCTAAACGAGCTCCAGAGGTGGGCGCGAGCCACGGCTATCAGCGCAGACACCAGAGACGGGAATGAGATGCTAAGGCTGCTGCTGCTGCAGCCACCAAGAAGCCTGTGTGCAAGCACAGGTCACTATCCACACCTCTCCTCCCGGGAGCCTGTGCAGCCTGCCACCACCAGGGTCCTGTGATCCATGGACAGCTCCCACAGGAGGACATACAGTGTGCCTCAGGCTGTTGCAACGTCTCTCCAGCCTCTGCTGCCACAGGCTTGCCCCGCATTTCGTACCCCTCCCTCCCCCCAGCCTGAGTGAGGCAGAGCCCCCTAATCAGCTGCTACTTTAACCCCGTCCTGTCTGAGCAAAGAACAGACACCCTCAGGTGACCTACACACAGACATGGGGCCAAATGCAAAGCTGAACTCCAGGAGCTGTGGGAACAAAGAAGAGAAAGGGAAATCTCTCCCAGCAGCCTCAGGAGAAGTGGATTAAATCTCCACAATCAACTTGATGTACCCTGCATCTCTGGAATACCTGAGTAAACAATGAATCATCCCAAAACTGAGGCAGTGGACTATGGGACCAACTGTAGACTTGGGGTTTGCTTTCTGCATCTAATTTGTTTCTGGTTTTATGTTTATCTTACTTTAGTATTTAGAGCTTATTATCATTGGTAGACTTGTTTATTGATTTGGTTGATCTCTTCCTTTTTTTTAATATATATATATGTTTTTTCCATTTTCTTTTTTTGTGAGTGTGTATGTGTATGCTTCCTTGTGTGATTTTTGTCTGTATAGTTTTGCTTTTACCATTTGTCCTAGGGTTCTGTCTGTCCGTTTTTCTTTCTTTTTTTTTAGTATAGTTTTTAGCACTTGTTATCATTGGTGGATTGGTTTTTTGGTTTGGTTGCTCTTTCTTTTTTTCTCTTCTTTTTCTAATTACTTCTTAATTTTTAATAATAATTTTTTTAATTTTTAATTTTAATTATTTTATTTTATTTATATTTTTTTTCTTTCTCTCTTTCTTTTTCTCCCTATTCTTCTGAGCCGTGTGGCTGACAGGGACTTGGTGCTCTGGCTGGGTGTCAGGCATGAGCTTCTGAGGTGAGAGAGCAGAGTTCAGGACATTGGTCCACCAGAGACCTCACAGCCCCATGTAATATCAAATGGCAAAACCTGTCCCAAAGATATCCATCTCAACACTAAGACCCAGCTCCACTCAATGACCAGCAAGCTACAGTGCTGGACTCCCTATGCTAAACAACTAGCAAGACAGGAACACAACCCCACCCATAGCAGAGAGGCTGCCTAAAATCATAGTAAGGTCACAGACACCCCCAAAACACACCAGCAGATGCAGTCCTGACCACCAGAAAGACAAGATCCAGCCTCATCCAAGAGAACACAGGAACCAGTCCACTCCACCAGGAAACCTACACAACCCACTGAACCAAACATAGTTACTGGGGGCAGACACCAAAAACAACAGGAACTACGAAACTGCAGCCTGTGAAAAGGAGACCCCAAACACAGTAAGTTAAGCAAAATGAGAAGACAGATAAACACACAGCAGATGAAGGAGCAAGGTATAAACACACCAGACCAAACAAGTGAAGAGGAAATAGGCAATCTACCTGAAAAAGAATTCAGAGTAATGAGAGTAAAGATGATCCAAAATCTTGGAAATAGAATGGAGAAAATATAAGAAACGTTTAACAAGGACCTAGAAGAACTAAAGAGCAAACAATGATGAACAACACAATAAATGAAATTAAAAATTCTCTACAAGGAATCAATAGCAGAATAACTGAGGCAAAAGAATGCAAAGTGACCTGGAAGATAAAATAGTGTAAATAACTACCACAGAGTAGAATAAAGAAAAAAGAATGAAAAGAATTGAGGACAGTTTCAGAGACCTCTGGGACAACATTAAACGTACCAACATTCGAATTATAGGGGTCCCAGAGGAAGAAGAGAAAAAGAAAGGTACTGAGAAAATATTTGAAGAGATTATAGTTGAAAACTTCCCTAATATGGGAAAGGAAATAGTCAATCAAATCCAAGAACCACAGAGAGTCCCATACAGGATAAATCCAAGGAGAAACATGTCAAGAGACATTTTAATCAAACTCTCAAAAATTAAATACAAAGAAAAAATATTAAAAGCAGCAAGGGAAAAACAACAAATCACATACAAGGGAATCCCCATAAGTTTAACAGCTGAATTTTCAGCAGAAGCTCTGCAAGTCAGAAGGGAGTGGCAGGACATATTTAAAGTGATGAAAGGGAGAAACCTACAACCAAGATTACTCTACCCAGCAAGGATCTCATTCAGATTCGATGGAGAAATCACAAGCAAAAGCTAAGAGAATTCAGCACCACCAAACCAGGTTTACAACAAATGCTACAGAAAGTTCTCTAGGCGGGAAACACAAGAGAAGAAAGAGACCCCCAAAAACAAACTCAATATAATTAAGAAAATGGTGATAAGAACATATATATTGATAATTAGTTTAAATGCAAATGGATTAAATGCTCTCACCAAAAGACACAGACTGGCTGAACGGATACAAAAACAAGACCCATATATATGCTGCCTATAAGAGACCCACTTCAGACCTAGGGACAGATACAGACTGAAAGTGAAGGGATGGAAAAAGATATTCCATGCAAATGGAAATCAAAAGAAAGCTGGAGTAGCAATTCTTATATCAGACAAAATAGACTTTAAAAATAAAGGTTATTACAAAAGACAAAGAAGGCCGCTACATAATGATCAAGGGACCAATCCAAGAAGAAGATATAGAAATTGTAAATATTTATGCACCCAACATAGGAGCACCTCAATACATAAGGCAAATACTAACAGCCATAAAAGGGGAAATCGACAGTAACACAATCATAGTAGAGGACTTTAACACCCCACTTTCACCAATGGACAGATCATCCAAAAGGAAAATAAATAAGGAAACATAAGATTTAAATGACACATTAAACAAGATGGACTTAATTGGATATTTATAGGACATTCCATCCAAAAACAACAGAATACACTTTCTTCTCAAGTGCTCATGGAATATTCTCCAGGATAGATCATATCTTGGATCACAAGCCCTGGTAAATTTAAGAAATTTGAAATCGTATCAAGTATCTTTTCTGACCACAACACTATGAGACTAGATATCAATTACAGGAAAAAGCCTGTAAGAAATACAAACACATGGAGGCTAAACAATACACTACTTAATAACCAGGAGATCACTGAAGAAATCAAAGAGGAAATGAAAAAATACCTAGAAACAAATGACAATGAAAACACGACCACCCAAAACCTATGGGATGCAGCAAAAGCAGTTCTAAGAGGGAAGTTTATAGTAATACAATCCTACCTTAAGAAACAAGAAACATCTCAAATAAACAACCTAACCTTACAACTAAAGCAATTAGAGAAAGAAGAACAAAAAAACCCCAAAGTTAGCAGAAGGAAAGAAATCATAAAGATCAGATCAGAAATAAATGAAAAAGAAATGAAGGAAACAATAGCAAAGATCAATAAAACTAAAAGCTGGTTCTTTGAGAAGATAAACAAAAGTGATAAACCATTAGCCAAACTCATCAAGAAAAAAAGGGAGAAGACTCAAATCAACAGAATGAGAAATGAAAAAGGAGAAGTAACAACTGACACTGCAGAAATACAAAGGATCATGAGAGATTACTACAAGCAACTCTATGCCAATAAAATGGACAACCTGGAAGAAATGGGCAAATTATTAGAAACGCACAACCTTCCGAGACTAAACCAGGAAGAAAGAGAAAATATAAACAGACAAATCACAAGCACTGAAATTGAAACTGTGATTAAAAATCTTCCAACAAACCAAAGCCCAGGACCAGATGGCTTCACAGGCGAATTCTATCAAACATTTAGAGAAGAGCTAACACCTATCCTTCTTAAACTCTTCCAAAATATAGCAGAGGGAGGAACACTCCCAAACTCATTCTATGAGGCCACCATCACCCTGATACCAAAACCAGACAAAGATGTCACAAGGAAAGAAAATTACAGGCCAATATCACTGATGAACATAGATGCAAAAATCCTCAACAAAATACTAGCAAACAGAATCCAACAGCACATAAAAAGGATCATACACCATGATCAAGTGTGGTTTATCCCAGGAATGCAATGATTCTTCAATATATGCCAATCAATCAATGTGATAAACCATATTAACAAATTGAAGGAGAAAAACCGTATGATCATCTCAATAGATGCAGAAAAAGCTTTCAACAAAATTCAACACCCATTTATGATAAAAATCCTCCAGAAAGTAGACAGAGGGTACTTACCTCAACATAATAAAGGCCATATATGACAAACCCACAGCCAACGTCATTCTCAGTGGTGAAAAACGGAAACCTTTTCTACTTAAATCAGGAATGACAGGGTTGCCCACTCTCACGACTTTTATTCAACATACTTTTGGAAGTTTTAGCCACAGCAATCAGAGAAGAAAAACAAATAAAAGGAATCCAAATCAGAAAAGAAGTAGTAAAACTGTCACTGTTTGCAGGTGACATGATACTATACATAGAGAATCCTAAAGATGCTACCAGAAAACTACTAGAGCTAATCAATGAATTTGGTAAAGTTGCAGGATACAAAATTAATGCAAAGAAATCCCTTGCATGCCTATGTACTAATGATGAAAAATCTGAAAGAGAAATTAAGGAAACATTCCTATTTACCACTGCAACAAAAAGAGTAAAATACCTAGGAATAAACTTACCTAAGGAGACAAATAAAACACTGATGAAACTATAAAACACTATAGTTTAAAACACTGATGAAAGAAATTAAAGATGATACAAACAGATGGAGAGATATACCATGTTCTTGGATTGGAAGAATCAACATTGTGAAAATGACTATACTACCCAAAGCAATCTGCAGATTCAATGCAATCCAGAACAAACTACCAATGGCATTTTTCATAGAACTAGAACAAAAAATTCCACAATTTGTATGAAAAACACAAAAGACTCCGAATAGCAAAAGCAATCTTGAGAAAGAAAAACGGAGCTGGAGGAATCAGGCCCCCTGTCTTCAGACTATACGACAAAGCCACAGTAATCAAGACAGTATGGTACTGGCAGAAAAACAGAAATATAGAATAATGGAACAGGATAGAAAGCCCAGAGATAAACCTATGTACATATGGTCACCTCATCTTTGATAAAGGAGGCAAGACTATACAATGGAGAAATGACAGCCTCTTCAATATATGGTGCTGGGAAAACTGGACAGCTACATGTAAAAGAATGAAATTAGAACACTCCCTAATACCATACACGAAGATAAACTGAAAATGGATTAAAGACCTAAATGTAAGGCCAGACACTATAAAACTCTTAGAGGAAAACTTAGGCAGAACACTCTATGAGATAAATCACAGCAAGATCCTTTTTGACCCACCTCCTAGAGAAATGGAAATGATACCAGCTCCAAGACACTTTGGACCCTGCAGCCAGCTGTGCCAGGAACCAGCACTGCCACCTGCAGGCCCACACACTAGATCTAGGACCCTGGCCCTGTAACCACCTACCCTAGAACCTGACTCCACACACAGAGGGCCATCCTGGGTCCACTGGGGTGCTGCAGTCTGCCGCCTCATAACACAGCCCCACCCATCAGCAGCTGTCAGCCTCCTCACAAGAGAGGGCTTGGCAACCAACCAGACTGGGGGCCAGCAACACCCACCTGATTGCCCACAGTAGTCAGCCCACCACAACAACAGTATTCATGTAGCCAATTTAGGAGGCAAACCTAGAGCATATACCTCTGGTGACCAGAGGGGAGTGTGCTACTGGGATGTATAGGAGGTCTCCTATAAAAGGTCACTTCTCCAAGGTTGGGCAATGTAACCAACTTACAAAAAATAAAAATAAAAACAGTAAATTAGGCAAAACACAAAGGATCATAGGCGATTACTATGAACAATGATATGCCAATAAAATAGAAAACCTAGAAGAAATGAACAAATTCCTAGAAATGTACAATCTCCTAAAACTGAACCAGGAATAAATAGAAAATATTACCAGACCATTTACCAGTAATGAAACTGAAGCAGTAAAAAAACAAAAATCAAAAATTCCCAGCAAACAGAAGTCAAGGACCAGATGGCTTCACAGGTGAAGTCTATCAAACATTTAGAAAGGAGTTAATACCTATCCTTCTCAAACTATCCCAAAAAATTGCAGAGGAAGGATCATTTCCAAACTCATTCTATGAGGCCAGCATCACCTTGATACCAAAGCCAGACAAAGATATCACAAAAACAGTAAATTACAGGGCAATATCACTGAGGGATATAGATGAAATAATTCTCAACAAAATATTAGCAAACTGAATTCAACAATACATTAAAAGGATCATACATGATGATCAAGTGGTATATATCCCACGGATGCAAGTATGGTTCTACATCCACAAATCAATCAATGTGGTATTCCACATTTAAAAATTGAAGAATAAAAATCATATGATCATATCAATGTGTGCAGTAAAAGTTTTTGACAAAATTCAACAACTATTTAAAATAAAAACTCTCCACAAAGTGGTTACAGAGGCAACATACCTTAACAGAATAGAGGCTATATATAAGCCCACAGCTAACATTATACTCAATGGTAAAAAGCTGAAAGCCTTTCCTCTATAATCAGGAAAAAGACAAGGATGCCCACTCTTGGAACTTCTATTTAACATAATATTGGAAGTCCTAGTCACAGCAATCAGACAAGAGAAAAGCAATAAAGGAAACAAAATTGGAAAGGAAGAAGCAAATGTCACTGTTTGCAGATGACATGATACTGCACATAGAAAATCCTAATGATGCCACCAAAAAACTACTACATCTCATCAAAGAATTTGCTAAAGTTGCAGGATACAATATTAATATACAAAAATCATTTGCATTTCTATACACTAAGAGCAAACTATTAGAAAGAGAAATTTTAAAAAAATTTCACTTACAGTTTCATCAAAAAGAATTAAATAGGGAATAAATCTAGTGAGTTAAAAGACTTGTACTCAGAAAACTATAATACACTGATGAAAGAAATTGAGGACAACAAAAACAGATGGAAAGACATACTGTGCTCATAGATAGGAAGAATCAGTATTGTTAAAAAGACATACTACTCAAGGCAATGTACAAATTCAGTGCAATCCCTGTCAAAACATCAATGGCATTTTTCATAGAACTAGAACAAATAATCCAAAAATTTGTGTGGAAACACTAAAGACCCTGAATAGCCAAAGCAATCTTGAGAATGAAGAACAAAGCTGGAGGTATCATGCTCCCTGATTTCAAACTATACTACAAAACACAGCAATAAAAATAGTATAGTAATGGCACAAAAACAGACACATAGATCAATGGAATCAAATAGAGAGCCCAGAAAGGGACCCACATTTATATGGGCAGTTAATCTATGACAAAAAAGGCAAGAATATACAGTGGGGAAAACACAGCGTCTTTAATAAACAGTCTTGGGAAAACTGGTCAGCTATATGCAAAAGAATATATATCAAACTGGAGTACTTTCTATACCATGCATGAAAATAAATTCAAAATGAATTAAAGACTTAAACGTATAAGACATGAAATCATAAAAATAGGCAGTAAGCTCTTTGCCATCTGTTTTAGTCATTTTTTTGATATATTTCTTTAGGCAAAGGAAACAAAAGCAAAAATAAACAAATTGGACTACATCAAACTATAAAAGCTTTTGCACAGAAAAGGAAGGAAGCTTTCAACAAAATGAAAAGGCCACCTACTGAATGGGAGAAGATATTTGCAAATGATATATCTGATAAGAGGTTAATATGTCAAATATACAAAGAAATCATACAACTCAACATCAAAAAATCAAATAACCTGATTAAAAAATGGACAAAGATTCTAAATAGACATTTTTTCCAAAAGAGACAAACAGATGACCAACAGGAAGCTGAAAAGATGCTCAACTCAGTATCACTAATTATCACGCAAATGCAAATCAGAATCACAATGAGATATCCCCTCACACCTGTCAGAATGGTTATTATCAAAAAAGACAACAAATAACAAGTGTTGGTGAGGATGTGGAGAAAAGGGAACCCTCATGTACTGCTGAATTGGTGCAGCTACTATGTAAAATTGTATGGAGATGTCTCAAAAAATTTAAAAACAGAACTACCATATGATCTAGCAATTTCATTCCTGGGTATTTAATGAAAGAATACAAAACCACTAATTAGAAAAGCTATATATATATGCACCCCTATGTTCATTGCAGCATTATTACAACAGCCAAGATATGGAAGCAACTTAATTCCCATGGATATATAAATGGATAAAGAAGATGTGATACACACACACACACACACACACACACACACACACACACACACACACACACACACACACACTGGAATATTACTCAGCCATAAAAAGAATGAAATCTTACCATTTGCAACAACCTGGATGAACTTAAAGGGTTTTATGCTAAGTAAAGTAAGTCAGAGAAAGAAAAATACTGTATGATTTCGCTTACATGTGGAATCTAAAAAAGAAAGCAAATGAACAAACATAACAAAACAAACAGAATTATAGATACAGAGGACAAACAGGGGAGGAAAGAAACAGGTGAGAGAAATCAAGAGGGACAGACTTCCAATTTCAAAATAATTGAGTCACAGGTCTGAAATGTACACTGTGGGGAATATAGTCAATACTATGTAATATCTTTGTATGGTGACATATTATACCTAGATTTACTGTGGTGATGGTTTTGAAATGTATAGAAATATCAAATCACTTGTTGTGTAATAGGAATAAACATAGTTTTGTAGGTCAATTATACTTCAAAAACAAAGAAACTCACAGAAAATGAGATCAGATTTGTGGTTACCAGAATCAAGGGTGGGAGGATGAGGAACTGGATGAAGGCAGTCAAAAGGTACAAACTTCCAGTTATAAGATAAATAAGTACTAAGGATGTAATGTCCAACATGATAAATGTCATTAATACGGCTGTATGTTATATATGAAAGTTAAGGGAGTAAATCCTGAGTGCTCACCACAAGGAAAAATATTTTTTACTATTTCTTTAATTTCATATCTATGAGATGATACATGTTCACTAAACTTATTATGATAATCATTTTATGACATATATAACTCAAATCATTATGCTGAACACCTTAAACTTACACAATGCTCTATGTCAATTATATTTCAATCAAAGTGGAAGAAAAAAATCTTCAAAAAAACATAATTTACTTTCGCACCATAAAAATAAAATACTTAGCTATATATCTAACAAGATATGTTCAAGATCTATATGAGGAAAACTACATAACTGATGAAAGAAATGAAGGAAAACAAATAAATGAAAAGATGTTCCATATTCAAGGATAGGAAGACAATATTTTAGGATGGGAGTTCTTCTCAACTTGGTATATAGATTCTGTACAACCCAATTATTTTGGGGATATTGACAAAATAATTCTAAATAATTCAAAAAAAATTCTAAAGTTTATAAGGAAAGTCAAAAATCCCAGAGTAGCCAACACAATAGAGAAGAGCAAATTTGGAGGACTTACATTACCCAACTTAAAGACTTACTATAAAGCTCTAATGATTAAGAAAATATGGTGTAAGGAAATAATAGACAATCAGATCAACAGAATAAAGAGCCCAGAAATTGACTCATACAAATATAGCCACTGATCTTTGACAACAAACAAAAGCAATTCCAATGAGAAATAATATTCTTCTCAACCATCAGCGCTGGAACAACTGGACATTAAAAAGGAAAACATGAATCTAGATATAGACCTTAGCACTCTTTACAAAAATTAACTCAAAATGGAATGTATACCTAAATTTAAAATGCAAAACAATAAAAATTCTAAAAGATAACATAGAAGAAAATGCAGGTGACCATGGGTTTGATGATTACTTTTTAGATATTTCACCAAGAACATAACCTATGGGGAAAAAGAAACAGTTAAGTTGGACTTCATTCAGAAAAAAAAAAAATTTACTCTGCGGAAAGCAAAGTTAAGAGAATAAAACACAAGCCACAGACTGGGAAATATAGTTGCAAAACACATATCTGATATGAGACTTGTATCCAAACTATATGAAGAACTCTTTAAAAACTCAATAAGAGCAACAAAAACAATTAAAAAGTGGGCAAAAAATCTGAAAAAAAAACCTCATCAAAAAAGATACAGATGGCAAATAAAAATATGAAATGTGCGCAAAATCATGTCATTAGGGAATTGAAATTTAAAAAAACAGTGAGACATTACTATACACCAAAGCACTAATAATACCAAGTGCTGCTATTATGTGGAGCAATAGGAACTCTCATTTTCTTCTGGTGAAAATGCAAAATGGTTCAGCCACTTTGGAGGACAGTTTTACAGCTTCTTACAAAGCTAAATATAGACTTACCATAAGATTCAGCAATCAGGCTGCTAGGCATTTACTCAACTGAGTCGAAAACTTATGTCCACACAAAATCTTCACATAAATGTTTATAGCAACTTTATTCATAATTGCCAGGAACTAGAAGCAAACAAAATTGTCCTTCAAAATGTCAATAGATAAATATACTATTTTATATCTGCATAATAGAATATTATTCAACTATAAAAGAAATTAATTATCAAGGCAAGAAAAAACATGGAGGAAGTTTTAAAAATGCATATTTCTAAATGAAAGAATCCAGTCTGACAAAGATACATACTCTATGATTACAATCATATGACATTCTGTAATAGGCAAAACAATAGGGATATAAGTGATTGCCAAGGGTTTGGGGTGAGGGTGATCAGCGGTTCCCAGGGGTTTGAGGGAGAGATAAATAGGTGGAGCACAAGAAGTTTTCAGGGAAATGAAAATATTCTATATGATACTGTAATGGTGGATACATGACAGTATGAACATGTCAGAACTGTATAGCACAAAGAGTGAAGCTTTATGTAAACTATAGACTTTAGTTAATAGAACAATATTTGAAGTAGAGCAATAGAACTTGTTAAATGTAAAATCAATTGCATCTTCACTTTCAAGAGATCTAATATACATTCTTAATTGTACATGCTCCAAAACAAACTCAAAAATAGAAAATTCAAATAATTTTGGTAAAATACTATCTACTAACATTGTTATTCAACTGACTAAAGTTAGATATGTCTACAGTATTATTTTTATTATCTTGGAACCCAATGTGTTATGGGCTGAATTGTGTCCCCCTCTCCCCAGATTCATATGTTGAAGTCCTAACCCCCAGTACATCAGAGTGGGACCTGTTTGGATATAGTTTTTTAATGAGGAAATTATGCTAAAATGAAGTGATGAGGGTAGGCCCTAATCCAATAAGATCAACACCCTTAAGAAAAGAGAAGATTAGGACACAGACGTGAACAGAGTGAAGACCAAATGCAGACCTGGAAAAATAAAAATAGCCAACTGGAATGGAGGGAGCCAAGGAGAGAAGCCTCTGAAAAAACCAACCCTACCAACACCATATTGTTCTCACAGTGCTAGCCTCCAGAATTGTGAGAAAACATATTTCTGTTTTTTAAGCCACTCAATTTGTGATACTTTGTCATGGCAGTCCATGAAACAACTAGTCAAATAATTTAATCTAGTATGGCAAATATTATCACAATGAAGTTTACTGATATATAGGAAATAGGATATATGTCCTTTTCATTAGATCTTTGTTTTTCTTGATTTTTGAAACAATAATGGTATTTAGCCCTGGAGCACTGATCAAAGGAAAAATATTATTCATCAGCACAGAACAGAGTTTCTTTTTTATAAGATAAAAAAGATAATGTAATGTTCCTTTTTAAAAATGTTTATGAATAAACCTATTAAAATTCTTTAAATTTTTACAAATACTCTTCTTGACCAATGTATATATAGAGTATAAATATTAAAATTTGATATTTCTGCTCCATAAAATCAAAAGGAAAAAAGACATATCTTTCTTGGGTTTTTTTAAATCTTAAAATTTGATAGTGTTTATTAAAGCATACTGTTAATACTAGCCTATAATGAACTATGCTTATGGATACATAGTTCAGCCTTTGTTTATCCCATAGATAGGACTTAATCCAAACTGTGGTTTTGCGGACATGTGTATATGTTTGTGTACATGAACGTATGTGTTTTTGCATGTGTATGTGTGTAGATATATGAAGGTACAGGTATTAAATATGTATATCTGCTTATATGCAAGTGCATGTGTGTTTATGCTAATATATGTCTGTATACATTTATTACTGTATGTGGGCAAAAATGAAATGTGTGTATGTATGTTTGTGTGCATATACTTTTGTGTGTGTTTCTGTGCATGAAAATACATATATGGGTATGTGTGTGCACACATGTGCATGGTGGGTAGTATTCTCAATGCCTAACACAATACCTGATGCATACAGACCATGCAAACAATTTTTTAAGTGAATGAAGTGATGAATATGTTGTTTTCAACATTTACTTTATTTTGGTTTCAAATTGATATATTACCTGTGCAAATTTGAGATATGTCTAATAGCTTTTATTGAAATAATAATTATGTTTATCTAATTAAACCAAGAAATATGACTTTATTTGGAAGAATTCAATAGTGTTTAAAAATCATATTTTTCTTGTCTATTACTTTGTATGATTTTAATCATATGCTACACTTAGCCTAATAGCCTGTGTTTCAAAATTAATATATTTTATGACCTCCACCCCACTCTGTACTCAAGATTTAAAAATTAAAACTTAGACCCAAATCTAAAGGTAATACTGACAAAAATATCACAGGTTTTAAAAGTTTTAGTTTTTGCCTATGACCAATGATAAACCTTACAATAGTCATTCCTTCATTAAAATAGGCACAATAAATACTGGATACTTTAAAACATGTTTATTTCTTCACATGAATTAAAATCCTTGATTGTTATTCTTACATTTTCATGACAGTGTAAAAAAATTTTTTAAGACAATAATTTTTCCCCTTCTTTTGTTTTGCTTTTCTAGTTTTCAACATTTTATAAAAAGAATGCTATCATTTATTTCAAATATTTAATTTACTTTCCATTGTACAATATTCTAAGAAGACCAAAAATCTTTTCTGTCATTGATATATCTTTCCTATTGAGTCCTTTTTTCTTTTTTTTAACTTCATTAATTTTCCCCTGCTGTGTTGTGAATAATGTTAAAATCATCACAGCTATTTATGCTCTTTTCATTTGCTTAGGACAAAATATTCAATTATCACCAAAAAATGCCAGTGAATTATTCTAGATATTTAACAAAAAATAAACATTAACTTTATTAACTTTTGAAATTAAAATTTATCCAAAAAAAGGGAAAAATCTTTCAAGTATATTTTATTTTTTGTAAATTGGAATCCACTAAAGTTCATAAAATTCCAGAGATTACTTTATTACATTTAAAAATTATCACATTAAAAAAGTTTTTAAAGAAAGAATTGCCCAAAGCAGTTATGAAATGTGTTATTTTAAGCAATCTGAAAAATTTACAGACACAGAGTCATTAGTTGCATTTTTCATATACTTGTTCAGTTTTATCTTGCCCTGCAGCTCAAGGTTTTCAATTATTTTGATGATGGGTTATCTGTATTTTGCTAATCATCTCTAGGTTAATGATATTTGGAACAAAACTAATGTTATTTATAATTTTGTCTAGCATACCCCAATATATATTATTTTTATAAATAGATGTTAGGTTCCTAGAGAGAGATTTTTCTTTTAAAACAGTATCAGTGTCATTTATTCATCCATTTATTAACTTATCAAGTTCTATAATTACTAGATTGATGTTGAGCATACAAAATTAAATGAGAGGGCTTTTTCTTTAAAGTGGTGGTAGGGGAAATATATTCTATTCCAAGAGCATTCAATTGTCTAAGAAGGACATAAGTGAATGAGGGTATGTGGGCGAAAAGGCTAGAAAGGTAGAAAAGGATCAGTTCTAGAGAGACTTCAATGGTGCAGTGAGGTATTTCATTCTGTGGATAATAAGTAGGCATACCTTTTAGGTTTGGGGGCAGAGAAGTAACATGCTCACATCTAAATCCATTACAGGTTAAGGATGTGCTGAGATGGGAGATGAATTTTATTAATATTGCTAAAGTTCAGGTGACACACAATAAAAGTCATAACCAGACAAGATTAGTGGAGAATAACATGGAATTGAAACAGATGGAACTGTGAAGAATAAGAAATAAAACACAAAGGGCCTGGCCAGGATGAGATTAGAGTCAGAACATCAGAAGGTAGATTACCTCCAAAACTACTCTTGGCTTGCCTGAGAGGAACATAGAAACACACAAAATGTGGAGTTCTGTAGATAGAACAGGTTTCAGGGGAAAGATGATTAATTTGATTATTCAACAATGTAATGTAATGAAACATCTATGGCACCTGTTACCTCTCTAATCTGGAGTCTAGGGTTTGTATAGTGGCTTAATCTAATGGATAGGTATTGAACATATCCACAAGTCAGATATAGGTAAAGAAATTGGGATCCATATAAATGTGGCTTATGACTTTTGGAGTTCAGGGTTTAAAGGTCTTTATCTCAACTTCAATACTGTAAAGTGCAACTGCTGTTCAATAAAGTCTAATTTTTTTTTGTTCATTAAACTATGTGCTGTAAGCAATATATAGATGACAAACATTTGCTCCTTCCCTTTTAATCAAAACTCTTTCCTTCTGTCTGTCTCTCTCTCAATCATATATTTATCTGTCCATCCACCCATCCACCTATCTATCTATACACCTATATATCACCCACAAATGCTCAAAGGTCCAGAAAAATGTTTCCAAATTATTACAAATCTGCCAGAGATAACACAAAACACTGTTTTTTTTTAAATGGGAGACTAAAATACTTTTCATATTTAAAAATTTGAAAACGTGGTAGTAGATACTTATGTTAATATTTTAAGTAATATAATTCAAATAATTTATTCCAACCATTATAGACATAATACAGCAGGTTTATTATTGTTTAACCCATATCAGTACTTCAAAAATTATTTTTAAATATATGTGATATCTCAAATGCCCTGAAGAGTCTGAATAAAAATTCTTTCCCGCAAATCCAATTTTCTGTATCTAACAACGCAAGAGTTCAAGTTATAGTTATAATTCAAGTAAGCAGTAGAATGCAACACATTCACACAATACACTGATTAACGCAGAATTCCAAAGGAATTTTAACACCTAAACTCCTTCAAAAATGCCCAAAGTAGTATTGATATACTGCAGTTGGAGACTGCAGTTGTCATAAACTCCATCTTCATACTCTAAAATCAATTGTCTTCTATTCCTTTATGCATCTATTGATTATACAGGAAAACGTTTTTATAAAAATCAATGTGTAAAAGATTTCTTTTATGGTCTTTTCTTTGTCTCTTCATAATGTTGTTTGATGTTTTATTGTGAATACTAAGTGCTCCTAATGATCAAAATGTACAAGTTGTTCCTAACATCTTATTAATGAGAGAAACATGACATCATCTTGGTGTCATGAGAAAAAGCTTCTATTTCATCTCTCACATGTAAATATACTGTTCAGGAATTTATTTACCTGTATTAGGATTTACATGCGAAAAATTCTATCTACCATTTTCATTCAAACAATTATTTAATGAATCTGAATTAATAGTTATTAGCCACATTTAAGCCTCCCACTCCCCAATGTACTGTGTAAGACACTCAGTGAATAATGATTAATATAAAGCACTTTTAAAAAGTATATCATATCTCTCTGAGAAAATCTAGGTTGAACATGTAAAGTCTTTGGGGGGATTTTCTCTTTAAAAATATAGTACTACCCTCTACCATATAAAGATTTAGACAATACTTTTGGATCAGCAACTAAATTCATATGAGAATATCCATCACATGAAAAGTGCCAATCACAAAGCATTATCTTTGCTAATTAAAAAATTATTCAAACATATGGATTTTCAAATTTAACTCCAAACCCAATGTTCATGTATACACTTGAATCACATACACTTGGACATTTCCTTAGGTAGCTGCTTGATGTCAAATGTGTGTTTTTTCCATATTCACTTATTTGGTCAATTTTGCAGTTTAAAAAATCCACCCAAAACTGATTTTGTCAAGTGAATCATAAAAGAACTTCAACTGAAATTACATTGAGAAAAATGTTATTTAGTCTCTAAAATATTGCATTATCTCTAGAAGAGAGTTCAAGGAAAAGTGCAGAGAGTTCTTCTGATTAAACCTTAATTAATATGCCTTCATTTCCTCCCTACTCTCTTTTTCCCCTTGCTCTTCTCTCCCTGTTCTTTTGATTTCTCTAAGAAGTGAAAGTTCAATGCAAAATTGTTTGAGCGTTGGGAAAGAAAAATGCTCATTTGAAAGGATGTGACTGCATTTGACATCAATGTCTCTCAAACTTAGAGAAAGGAAAGTGGTAGATGGGCAAAGATGAAAGATTTCTGACCAGGAATATCGTTGTTAGTGCAATATAAACCATGGGCTTGAAGGAATTTCATCAGTCAAAGCCTTTAGATAATAAAATAATTGCTAAATGAGCCAAACTCTTGCATTACTTAGTCTAACATATATACTTATGTCTTTAAGACACCTGATATGTAAGATGGATATATTTTATTATTAAAATGATTTGCACATTCTAATTCCAAAAGTAGAAGTCTTCTTTGCTTGTTTGTTTGGGTTTCTTTTTTGTTTTGCAAAGTTTTTATTTGGTTTCTTTGAATTTTTTCACCTATTCATTCAATAAACCTTAATCACAAAGAGGAAAGCACAATTTTGAGCACAGGGAATATAAGCAGTGAACAAAATAGACAAAGTTGTTAGCAAAAACTGTCAAGCTTAGAAAGGGACAAAAGATATTACTGGTTATCCTTTCAATGAAATGTTCACATTGACTAGTGGAATCTCTGGGGATTATCTGATTCTACTGAAGTGTGCATTTTTAATTGTCTTTGAAATACTGTATAAAAATTAAATTATAGAAATCTGATAATACAACTGATTTCTGTTCATGACAATGCAAATGAACATCAACCTGTAGTAGTAAATCGCTCTAAGTCAAATTTTCATTCCAACAGATTATGTTACTGATTCCCTTAATTAATCCGTTAAATAATAAAATTTTTTATACATGTTCAATTAATATTTGATGAGAGTCTTGATTTTACCATTTTGAAAATTTTATTTTAATAAGGTGCTTGTCTTTTGGCACTTATATTCTAGTTGATCTTCTACAAAGGCCTAAACTTAAAAAGAATGTATTCTTCCATTTTCATTCATTATAGTAAGATGGCTTCTATGGAAGCCAGGAAGTCCTCATTTACGTCAGAAAAAAAAATGTAAACAGAGACTATTTTTCACGTGTTTGGGCTTCCAAAACGAATCTACCCATTTTGAAAGACTGGAAAGTAAGGGCGTGCTGCTTCCTTGGTTTCCTGTGTCTTTTAACTTTTGCTTGGCGCGATAAGATTGTGCAATTTTTGGATAATGATTTTTGCTGGTTAACCTGAAATGAAAGTATACATATTGTTTGCTGAGTTGATGGTAAGTACAGTTGAACGCCCACCGTGCAGTTTACAGGATGCAGCTGGTTAGTATATGCCTTCAGGAATAGTCAATAAAACTTAATAGATACTCATTTGTAGTACCTTACTCCCAGGGCCACAATCAGGTAGAAAATCAGCCCACTTGGAAAAGAGTGTTATTTCATCACAAACCCTGAAAATATTAGGATCTGGTATTCAGTAGGGGTATCTGTGAGTGATAAAATAAGAAGTAAAGATATGTGTAAGTTTGAGTAGTGTGATAGTTAAACATATTGGTATAAAATTTTTCTGAAAATGTCTGAAATTTTACCAAATCCTGTTGAATACTTTTTGTAAGTTTCTTACATTTTTATTATTTAATTAATTAGGTGGTTAGGAATTCATATAAACTAACTTTAAAGATAATTTCATTCTGAGCTGATCACAGCATCAGTTTAGTAAGATTGCTTTTTCAAGAAAAATTATATGTTTAGCTCTGTTTAGATGATGAAAGTATTGACTGTTATAAACAAATATATACTATTAAATTGGTTTTTTCAATTTTATCAATAAGTTATGAATGTAGTTGGTATATTTGTACTTTTTCAAAACCCCATGAATTCTGATTTTAAAATTTGCTACTTAAAATTTTCAATTCACCCAAATTTGCTAATCATTTGGTAACATATTCAATAATTTAACCTTCTCTCCTTTTACTCTTAGCACAGAAAGAGCATTTTATTATCAAAATACATTGCAAACTGGATTATGACATATGTCATGAAGGCTAAATAAAGCAATTATTTAGTGATTGCTATCACTACGCTTCACTTGGAGGTAAAAGATTAGAACAGAAATAGCAGGCATGTTGAATTGTAATTTGGAAAGGACAAACTGGTATCAATATCACCAGCAGAATACAATTAGAGATTTCTAAGCTGCCTGCCCACTCCCTTTGCAGAGGGAGGTTTATAACCTAAAATAATGATAATAACAAAAATAATCATAATACCAGTAGCTAAGATGATTGGTTGGCTTTCTAGTATGAGGAAAACAAAAATGAAGGTAATTATATATTTAAAATTTTTCAATTGTATCAAGCCACAACATTTTCTTCAAAAATGAATATAGATAGAAACCAAGTACAAAATAATTTCTTTGCCCTGTAGTAGATATGTTTGTTTTCTCTGCCCATCTATTATTTCATCTTTATCTAGAAATAGCCTCGACTTTCAGTTTTCTTTTTTTTTTTTTTAACAGTTTTTTTACTTAGTTTGAAAGAATTATAGTTTTACAGGAAGTTTCAAAGATAGAACAGAGAGGTTCCGTGTACTCTTCAACTAGTTTCCTCCAATTATGTACGTCTTATATAATTACAAGTGGTCCCCAACTCAAGATGGTTTGACTTAAGATTTTTCCACTTTATGATGGTGTGAAAGCAATACACATTCAGTAGAAACCATAGTAAGAATTTTGAATTTTGATCTTTTCCCAGGCTAGCAATAAGAGGTACATACTCTCTCTGATGCTGGGCAGCAACAGAGAGCCGCGGCTCAGTCAGGCACACATTCACAAGGGTACAATTACAACAATTCTGTTTCACTTTCAATGCAGTATTCAACACATTACATGAGATATTCAACACTATTATAAAAGACACTTTGTGTTAGATGATTTTGTCCAAGTGTAGGCTAATGTAAATGTTCTGAGCATGTTTAAGGTAGGCTAGGCTGAGCTATGATGTTTAATAGATAAGTTATGGTAAATGTATTTTTGATTTATGTTATTTTCAGTTTATGATGATTTTATCAGGACTTAACCCCATCATAAGTCAAGGAAGATCTATATAGCACAATATCCAAACCAGGGATTTGACGTTAGTGCAATAAGTATGAATAGTTCTATGTCTTTTTATCATGTATGTAGGTTTGTATAACTACAGCTGCAATAAAGATATCAAACTATTCCATAACCACAAGGATCTCTCTCTTGTTATCCTTTTACAGTCATACCCATCCTCCTGCCCAACCATCATTAACCTTTAGAAACCACTAATCTATTTTCCATCTATAATCTTACCATGTTGAGAGTGCTATTTAGATAGAATAATGCAACATGTACTCTTCTGAGACTGGAACTTTCCACTAAGCAAAATGTTATTGAGATTCCTCCAACCTGTTAAATGTATCAATGTGCATTCTTTTTATTGCTGAGTAGTATTCCATGATATGGATGTACCACAGTTTGTTTAGCCATTCTCCTATTGAGGGAAAATTATTTTGTTTCCAGTTTTGAGCTATTAAAATAAGCTGCTGAGAACACTCATGTACAGGTTTTTGTAATGATAAGGTTCCATTTCCTTGGGTTAAGTGAGCAAGAATGCAACTGGCTGGTCATATGGTAAATGTACATTTAGCTTTTAAGAAACTGCCAATATGTTTTCCAGATTTTCTGTAGCGCTTTACATTCCCATCAGCAATGTATGAGAGATCCAGTTTCTTTGCATTCTAACCAGCATTTGGTATTAATATTAGTTTTTATTTTGCCTGTTCTGGAAGTGTGTAGCAATACCTCATCATGTGCTTCATTTGCATTTCCCTAATAGCTAGTGATATTGAAGTTCTTAGTATATGCTTATTTCCCATCTGTGTATTCTCTTCAGTGAAATATCTTTTTATAGCCTTTGCCCATTTATAATTGGATTATTTGCTTCTATTGTGTTTTGAGAGTACTTGAAATATTCTAGATATGAGTCCTTTATCAGATATGTGCTTTACAAATAGTTTCTCCCAGTCTATAGTTTGTCTTTTCATCCTCTTAATATGGTCTTTCTCAGAACAAAAGATTTTCATTTTGATGAAGTCTAATTTATTTTTTCCTTGCACAGATCGTTCTTTTGGTGTCACATCTAAAAGTTCTTCACCAAGCCCTATGTCCCAAAGATTTTCAACACTGACATTTTGACACCATGAGTGTGGTTTGTTACAGTTTTATGGGGTCTAAGTTCAGACTCTCTACTTCACCTTTGCTGGAGGAGAGGGGCCTCAGTTTGTGTGCTTGTGTGTTTGTGTGTGTGTGTGTGTTTTCTGTGTCATGTGGCTGGTATAGAGCACATATGCCGAAGTTTTCTGTCCTGTTAGGTTGCCCCTTTAGTGATCCGTTCGACTAGAGAGAGTAGGCTTTCCTACTTATTTTATATATCATGTCCAAAATGACATCTACTCCATCATCCCAGAAGCAGAAATCTTAGTTCGTTTTGAATAATCCTGATTTTTACTCCATGGCATTCCATGTCTGAGTCTGTCATAGGTAGGCACTATATCTTCCTGGACATGGTGATTAGTTCAGGTCTTTAAATGTAACCCAAATACTGCCACTAGAGCTAATCAAGTGCACTGGATTTTGTGAAACTACTGGGAATGAAAACTCTCTTTTTAGGATGTTGTTAAGATGAAAATATTTCAGTCTGCAGCTGTAGGTAGTTATTTTCTAACATGATGAGAGGCCATACCCAAGATTTAAATCAACACAGAAGAAAACAAAGGTAACATACGGGGAAGGAGTCCCTCTGCACTGATGACACTGTTTGAGCCCCTAGACCTGGCAGGGTCCTGAATCCAGCTCTACTTCGGTAAGCCAGTGTGTCCCATTTTACTTTGAGCTAGTTTTTCAATTTTGTAATCAAAGAAGTCCTGAAAATATCAATTTTGCTCATATTTCTATAGAAATCAATCATCCTACTCTCCTGTGAAATATCCCATGGTCCTTTCTCTATTAGTGTTTGATATGTCTTGGCTTAATCAAAGCTAAATCTAAAACCCTGGGTATATAGAAGAACCAGACAACCTTATTAGACATTTTAAAGATTCTTCCCCACTAAAAATACTTGGAAAAGATGCATATTTTTATCTACCTGAGATAAAGTCCCACAGAAATTACTGAGCTATTCCTAATAAAATCCATGAGATCATGACCTTATGTATAGGCAAAAATAGGCAGTATTTTCTTGGTATTTGTTAAAAACCAAAAATAATTATTCTGTCCTTCAATATTTTACTAACAATATAAATTCTTTTAGTAGAAGGTAATAACATTCTGGAAACAATTGAAAATAAAATATCAATACCTCTACAGAAGAAAGTGCTTTTTGGCATAAAAAAATATGTATTTATACTTATATGATATTTATATTCAATATATACTAACCTATACCACCAGAAACCTACTCCATTTCATTATCTACCTTACTCAATTCCATTTCACTCTATTCCTTTCTTGTTGTTTGTCTTTAACGTTAATTCTCTCCCTACAAATTACCTTGTTTACTCTCTAAGGGGTTGAGTCTGTTTTAGGAGAACATATGCTTATGTATAAATATTGACATGAAACATTTGTGGAGTTAGAAACTGAACATTTGAAGATGAAAAAGGAGTTCTTGGAGGTCAGACTAAAGAGCTAAGGGGAGAAGATGATAATCCTAAAACAACTTTCATCTTTGACTGGGCTTGTATCAAACTAACTTTCAGCAGGAGTTTTTGATCAAAGTGAGAACATATTTTAAAGGATCACAAATATGAAAGTCACATCATGGCTGATATAATTTTGTATCCTCAGGCCTGGTATCAAAAATGACAGAGTAGATGGCCAATACATAGTTATCAACTGGATAACAGACTCAATGAATGAGTTAGGAGCTTCAAGAAGTCTGAGCTCATTAGGTTGTACTTTGGAGTTTCTGTACTAATTTTTCCTTTTTTCTACCATGGCTTGTTTGAGTTTTTCAAGTTTTTTTGTTTGTTTTGTTTCATTTTGTTTTTGTGGCATTATGCAGCATGCAGGATCTTAGTTCCCTGACCAGGGATGGAACCCGTGCCCTCTGCAGTGCAAGAGCGGAGTCTTAACCACCAGACCGCCAGGGAAGTCCAAGTTTTTATTCTTGGTTATCTGCATATCATTTGGTTAAACTTGACTTCTCTGTCTAAACTGAAACATGAATGGCAACACCCCTATCAGAAAGCTTTTGTAGAGTAATAACCTCTCAATTCAGGCCAACTTGGCTTGGACCTATTTCAAAGACTCCCTGCCTATGTCCACAGCCTCTGAAATCTACTTTCCACTTTTTCTTAGCTGACTTTTAATAACTGCCACTTTGCTCCTGCTGGTGGCTTACAGGCAGTGAGAGCTGCTACTTAGGTCAGTGTTCTTAAGAGTTTGTTAATAGAATAACTGTCTGACAAAGACAGTGGACTCAAGCACAGTTTGGAACACATGTGAGGAGAAATGGCAGAGTAGAAAAGGATAGAAGCACAAAATATGTCCAATCTATTACCTACTACAACCTTTTCTCTTTCAATTGCAATCAACCACCCACCTGGCAGGAAGTTTATTGGTAATGTCTAAGCAAGATACAAAATATTTTTGGATTAGTTTGTGGAAATTTTTTATTATATCAATGAACTGTTTCTATTCTGTGTAGTAAGTTTTCAGATTCGTTTTGAGTTAATATGTGTTAAGAAGTCATTTGAACCATAAATGCAGGTGCAAATAAAAGGAAACAGATGATATTATTCCCTATGTACAACTTAACTGCATGTCTTTCTATTCTTCTTTTTAATTGCCAGATTTGCTAGAACAACGTTTTCTTTCAATTTTTATTGTTTAAATTCATTTAAACACAGTAATACAAAAATGTATTTCCCCTATAACAATATAAAATATAAGAATTAAGTTTAAAGTCACTTTATTATGATCCTTAATCTGGGTTCTCATCTACTTGTCTCCCGTCACTAACCATGTTAATCATCTTGGTAATTATCTTTCTAGATATTTGTCAATATATATTGAATATTCAATTTATTTTCCTTGCTATGAGAGTTATCTGAACTGGTTTTTCAACTGAGGTTTTCTTACTTAGTTTAATCATCTTGACCATAACAAAGTTATAGATTAGATGAGAATGAGCAAATTGGACCTTAACTCAGTAGTATAACTACACTCTAAAAACAAGGAGATTTCAGTGTCTACACTACAAAGTAAAAATAAATGTAATAATAATTGCAAAGTAATATATATTAAAGCAAAAATATTATAAAGTCAATTATGTTTTAATGCAAATATAATATTCAAAAATGAAGTTAATGCATAGTATAATCATTATAAAGTTTAAAATGAGCCCCTAGACATCTGTCTGGTGCATAGTAGGTTCTTAATGTCTTATTGTTTTTCTTAATGAGTTATTAACTGCATCTTTTAGAGTGCAAAAATGGAGTATGTGTAAAATAAAGATTTATTTATCACAGTAAATCATTGTATCATTATTAACAAACATACAGAAAGTCATGTTTTTAAAAAAAAGTGCTAACATTCATAGAAATGAGGGCATTTAGATTAAAGTTATCTACCAAAGAAATCTGAGGGAAAAAAGTGATATAACATCCTTTGTAACTAACCCCACTGTGCTGGTGTATGTTTTGCAGCTTCATTGGAGTCATCTAAATTTCTTGGGCAAATAAATATTTAAGAACATTAAATATGCTTTTAGCAACATCTAAATATTCTCTGTAAAACAGACACTACTCACAGGATTAAAAACTCATCCTCCAGTTCAAGTTGTTTTTGTTGTTTGTTTTCCAATCTGTATAACTTAAATGCTCTCTTTCACTAAGGCTATGGCACCTGGGGTTTGCTGCACATACAAATTTTGAAAGAATGTATTATTTATTATTTCCTCAACATATCTTAATGGCTATATTTTGTGCATGAAAGTTTGGTAAATAAATGTTTTAAAATCTCCCTTTTTTGCCCCTCCCCTGCTGAGTTCCTGAGCCCTATACGCCAACTTTCAGCCCAGATTGAATCTTTACAGCTGAGTTTCAACTCAAGAAAAATTCTTTGCAAGGGAAATGCTGATACGGCTTTAATTATAGTGATGTTAACTGCTCCATTATAATTAGAGATCTGCTGACCCTCTTAACTGGTTTTTGCTTTCAGAACATCATGAGACAGCCTCCTTTTGCCAGCCATTCATCAGCTTCCTTTAAATTCAGTAACAATTTAGTGGTAAATGCGTTCCTTAATATAGTTTCTTTGGCTGCTAAGAAGTTGGATGTTCCTCTCAGATCCTGAATTCTGGGTGCCAAGGGCTTAAAGGAAACTGAGCAGATAATTTAAGCCACTACATTGTTCTTTAGTCAGAAATTTTCCTCAGTCATTCATCCTGGTATTCTTTCCCACATTTAAAGCTATTTGGGAAAGAGATTTCCTCTTTCCTCAACCCACCTTATCCCCAGCTCTTAACATTTACTCCGAAAACAGTCTACTTGTATTTATTCTCACTTGAAGAAATGGAAATGGAAAACAGCTGGTCAGCTTTCCTCTGGAAACTCACTCATTAAGACAGTGATTCCAGCAATCCTTAAGTCCACTCTCTTGCCATCTCCTAATCCTTAACTCATTTACACTGTCTGGGTTTAAAAACCTTAAATTATTTACATTCCTTTTTCCCACACATAGTAGTCTAAAGCAATTGAGATACATTGGGCCTCTCTCAAATAGCGATTTTTCTGGGCAGATAAAAAAACAAGGTTCCTATTCATATCTGTACTAAGAATCTGATAAAAATTATCAGAAAACAACTCACTTTGAAATCAAAGTTAGTAAATCCACATATATTGCAGCAGATCCCAACCTTTAGCATGCACCTGAATACTTATTAAAAATTCTGATTCAGTTAAGCCTGCAGAAGCCAGGAGCAAGTCTGTGCAGCAAGCACTACCCTCCTTCCCCCAACCGCTAGATTCTCGTGCAGGTGGCGCATGGCAACACATAGAGAAGCACTGTTACAGCAGTTAGATTAGTCAATTGCAGTTATAAGCAAACCAACAAAACCTTTAAAAAGTGCTGTGGACAGAGAGAGATTTGAGAAGTATCCCTGTGCAAATAAGAGTGTTCCTTAAAACTTATATGCTCAACTGTATTAAGGTTTATATAATGTACAACCAGGATCCTTGGTTGCAAATACCAGAAACTGGCTCTGGTTAAGTATTGAGAGAAAAGGCATTTGTTATAGAGCTAGTGGGTAGCACATTGAATTATGGGAAAACTGGAGAATCAGGCTTAGGAAATACATAGAAATAAAGGTATGAAAAGGAAAGCCAAGGGCCAACACAGAATCAGTTGAGGATGATGTTGCTAGAGCTGCTGCCATTAACAGCTTTGGCTGATAGGCTGCATTCTTCTTAATTTTATTCATTTATTTATATATTTATTTTTGGCTGTGTTGGGTCTTCGTTTCTGTGCGAGGGCTCTCTCTAGTTGCGGCGAGCGGGGGCCACTCTTCATCGCGGTGCGCGGGCCTCTCACTATCGCGGCCTCTCTTGTTGTGGAGCACAAGCTCCAGACGCGCAGGCTCAGTAGTTGTGGCTCACGGGCCTAGTTGCTCCGCGGCATGTGGGATCTTCCCAGACCAGGGCTCGAACCCGTGTCCCCTGCATTGGCATGCAGATTCTCAACCACTGCACCACCAGGGAAGCCCGGCTGCATTCTTCTTATCCCACCACCACCACTCCCTAGAAAAGTTTCTTTCTGTTCTTATATGTTTTATTCACTCCTTGGAGTTTCAAAATTCAGGAGGAACAATCCAGTTAGCTGAACCTTGGTCATATGATCAAGCCTGGGCTCCAGCCAGAAAATGGCATCTTTCAAGTCATGTATAAATTGTGAAAGGCCCAATGGCCCAATAAAGCTACAAACCCTGAATACATAGCATGTAGAATATAATTGTTATATATAGAATCACACTAGATTTTTGCTGAAAAGAGTCTTGTTCATTAGAATAATAACCTCTTAGTTAGAATTTCCTCTCAGAAATAGAGAGGTGGCAGGGACACCATTTGACTTTCAAATTGGGAAAGATAACTCTCACTCTCACCAGCTACACAGACATCATATAAATGGGATCACTTTTTTTGTGTTCAGTTACTTTCACCTGCATGATGCATCCATTTTGTTGTAACAGTAGTGTATCAGTTAAGTTTCTTCCGAGAAAATTTTTAAAAAAAGAGATACATATATATATACATATATATCATTTGTGAAGTGTGTTTTCAAATCATATGTACACTTTTTGTGTTGTTTTTATTTTACTGTGAAATTTAGGATATCTTTATGTATTCTGGATATGTTTTTTGATGATCAGAAGATTTTAATTTTAATCAAGTCCAAGTTATCATAATTATTGTTTTCTAGTTAGTGTTTTCTGTGACCTGTCTTAGAAATCTTTTTTACTTATACTTTCTTCTGGAATGTTTATAGTATTAGCATTTATATTTATGTAAATGATTCATTTCAAATTAAATGTTGTATGCATATAAATCAGGGACTGAGGTCTTTTTTCCTCCAAATAAATATCCAGTTGTTTTAACACTATGTGTTAAAAATATTTTGTTTTTTTCCATTGAAATATTTTTGACCTCATGTTTGAAATGAATTAACCATATATGTTTGTCTGTTTCTGGAATTTCTGTTGTGCTTCAGTGATCCATTTTATTTTCTTTAAACAGTGCCAAATTGTCTTAATTATAATAACCAGTGGTGTTAAAGTCATATAATGTAAGTTTTACATTCCTCTTTTATTTTATTCTTCAATTTTGTTTTGGCTATACAATGTCTCCTGTAAAAAAACACGTTAGAAAATAAATATGAATTTTAGAACAATTTGTCAAATTTCATTTTTAAAAGCTATTTGGGTTATGACTGAGAATGTGTTGAATTTATAGGTCAATATGGGAAGAAACTGATCTATAAATATCTTGTTAAAATTTTTTTTAATTTTTTATCTTTTTTTTTTTACATCTTTATTGGAGTATAATTACTTTACAATGTTGTGTTCGTTTCTGCTGTATAACAAAGTTAATCAGCTGTATGTACACGTATATCCCCATATCCCCTCTTCCTTGCATCTCCCTCCCACTCTCCTTATCCCAGCCCTCCAGGTGGTCACAAAGCACCGAGCTGATCTCCCTGTGCTATGCAGCTGCTTCCCAATAGCTATCTATTTTACATTTGGTGAGCTCTAAATACAATGACTGGTGTTCTATAAGAGAAATGAGAGGGGAATTTGAGACACATAGAAGAAGAGTAGGTCATGTGAAGATGGAGGCAGATATTTAAGTTATGCCGTCCCAAGTCAAGGAACACATGCAGCCATCAGAAGCCGGAAGAGTCAAAGAAAGACTCTCTTTAGAGCCCTTGGAGGGAACACAGTCCCACTGATACTGTGATTTCAGATTTCTGGCCTCCAGAACTCTGAGAAGAAAAATTTCTACTGCTTTAAGCCACCCAGTTTGTGGTAATTTGTTGAAGCATTTCTAGGAAACTATTAGTCAGTTTGGGCTGCCATAACAAAGTACCATAGACTGGGTGGCTTATAAACAACAGAAATTTATTTCTCACAGTTCTGGAGGCTAGAAGTCCAAGGTCAACGTGACAGCATGATTGGCTTCTGGTGAGGGCCCTTTTTCACGTTGCAAACTTCTCATTGTATCCTCACATTGTTGAAAGAGGATGAGAAAGCTCTCTGGGGTTCTTTTTATAGGGCACTGATTCCATTCATGAGAGCTTCAGTCTCATGACCTAGTCACCACCCAAAGGCCTTACCTCCCAGTAGTATCATTTTGGGGTGTAGGATTTCAACATATGAATTTGGGGGGACATAAATACTCAGTAAGTTGCAGAAACCAACACAATATTTAAGAGTGAGTCATGGAAGACTAACTATTAGCAATGTGTAAAAACTTGTAGACCTTGTCTGGGGAGTGTTGGTGCAGGTTGAGTAATTCTGTGACATTCAGTTGCCAGAAGGAGAAAATGCTTTTTCCATGACCTGCACCAACTATTCAAGCTCCTCTAAGATTTTTAGTCTAAATTATCTAGACCAGAATCCTCAAATATTTGTCCTGAAGGTAAATGACTATCTCTGAGAATCAGCCCACAAGAGTATAAAATATGCATGATTATTATTAGTGGTTTTTGTTTTCTGTTTTTGGTATATTTCTAAGTAATTTTCTCATATTAGTACACCACTCTAAATAAC
The DNA here is from genome assembly GCF_949987535.1 of Balaenoptera acutorostrata. NCBI lineage: Eukaryota > Metazoa > Chordata > Mammalia > Artiodactyla > Balaenopteridae > Balaenoptera > Balaenoptera acutorostrata. The sequence goes on along the minus strand of NC_080065.1, from coordinate 77,683,356 downwards.
TAAGGATATGTATAATTACCTAGAATTCAAGATTTGTAACAGTTACTTTTCCTTTCTTTTTCTTTTCTTTCTTTCTTTTGTTTGTTTCTTCATTCTCATTTTAAGGTACCTTGGGAAGGAACAGATTCAACTAAGGCTATTCTCATGTAAGGGGAAGATATTGGTAGATATTTAAGTATATATTCAACAAACCTTGCCCCATTTTATGCATCAGAGAACTGGGATCTAGATGTTTTAATTAACTTGCTCAAACATACATCACCAGTAAATGGCAATTCCAGAATCCTAGTCCAGGTCTGATTCCACCATTCTTAAAAGTTCTCTGCCTCACATTCTTCCAGCAAGCATTTATTGAGTACCAAATATGTGCTAGTTAATAAATAAGAATACCTAATATTTTTCCACTTATCATGAAAAGTAAGAGGATGTATAATATGGTGTTTCTCCCTTCAAGTTATGGCATATAAGAATGTTAGAAAATGCCCAATTTCTATAGAAATTAAAAGTAATTTATATGCATACTATGTCATAATTTAATAACCTGGAATATGTTTTATATGAATGGTAATAATATCTCAGAAAAAAAAGAACTGTAAAATAATACCCTAAAATATGTGTCATTTGTTGGCAGGAACAAAAAAGATTTTCTCCATGTATTGTACCTGTAGCTTTGTGCTCTAATAACCAGACAAAGCCACTCAGTACTTCTGACAGCGTGAGTCTATCTGCACTTTATCTGAATTTATTACTCACAATTTGTTATACTGCTAATAAAAACAGTATAAGATACTATCTTGTCACATTAAATCTGCAACAGAAATCTTGTTATATTTCAAGAAATGATTTAATATTTTAGTATCTAAAATACTGGTGTAGAATGAGGTCTACCACCATTTCTGTGAGCTGCTAACTAAACATTGACTGGGCTAAAAGTTGCAACATTAACTGCATGGGAAAAGCTCTTCAACTTCTTATTGCACAAAAGGGCACTTTGTGCTTAGGTGCCTTGCGACTAAATCAGTACAGCACAGCCAGGGCTCAGGACCCCACACAATATTTCCAAGTCATAAAGTAATGCTTCTAGCTATCCATAGCACTGTAACTTTTTTGAAAAGTTGTTAATGTAAAGAACAACCTTTAAAAGTAAAAAAAAAAAAAAAATAGAATGAAAATAAAGAAGAAATATCCTTGATCATTTCTTTAAAGTAGCTACATAAAAATGGCAATACTACAGTAAGCTAGCTTGGAGAGAAAAGAAAGCTGTTATATTTGTATTAAGCCATTAAATGATCACTTTTTGTTTCTTAGAATTTCTGTAGTTGGGACCAAATGTTGTCAGGTTTTATCTAGAACTAGCCCAGGGTATTTTTTTGTGTATATTGTTATCAATATATCAAAATATATTAAGATGTTACACCAGATTTGGTAGTCCTATTTAGAATATACGGAATCAAGGTTTAAAGTGAATGACATTCACAATTTAACTGTTTTTTTATCCCATCTTTATTATAGACTTTCTTGATGGCAGAAAAGAAGCATTTGTTGTAGACTATTCATACATTCTGTAATATATCACATGAGAAAAAACAAGCTTCCCTCATCTCTTTCCATCTTAAGTTAAATATATATGCATATTTTAGCTGCAATTATTCCAAAATGTAGAAAACTTCCAGAAATAAAAAATTTCTTGTGATTTTTAGAAAACATCTTGAAAATGCTCATTTTATCAGGGAGTGAGAGAAAAACAATTCCAGGAAAACTATTCAATGTTCAGTTCCATAAATGCTTACCCTATGACTTATCCACATACTGATTTTTTCCAAATACTTCATTTTTTATATTAATTTTCTGCTCAACACCTTGTCTCTTATGTAATTTATTAAAAAATTAGAAAAGTACAAAGAAATGTACTGTGTAAAGTATTACCACTCACAATTTTAATCCTCGAGCAAAGATGGTGACAATATTAGAGATAGTGATAATTATTTTTTAGAAAAAACAATGAGAAAGGAAGGAGGAAAAAAGGGAGGAAGAGAAGAAAGGAAAGGACTGTTAGTATCTAGAATTTCTGATGAGAGTAGTAGACATAACTGATAAATAGCTTAAATTTAACTGGGGGGCTATCATATACCTATGCCTCTGCTACAAGGGGAAAAGAAAAATCTATCCACACTATTTCTTCCAAGACTGGTTACCTCATCTAGAAGACTCTGTGATTATTCTTAACATTGGTTGCCTGGAACAGAGGACAGAGTGAGCTGAGCAGATAAGTTATTAGTATGAGACAGAGTGGCCTTTCAGATTCTGTTGTAGTGCAGTTAAAGAGAATTTGCTTCTAAACCCTTGAGTGTATATGTATGTGCATGTGTGTGCATGTGTGTGCAATTTATGTGCTTCCATTTCATATGACCTACTCTATGTCAAGAAGGGAACATGAGAGTAAAATCTGGCACATCTGGATCACTGCAGAAATAGAATTTTTTATATGCACAAAGGGTACATTAATAAATTCACACTGTTAAAGCTTACAATCAGTTTTTGCAAAGAAGAAAAGGGTCAGTGTATGCGGTGACAAGACGTTTCTAGAGCTCAGAGAGTCATTGACTTTGTCCCTAAAGGCAGGGAAAGCATGATTACTCTTCCTCCATCACTGTCATCACCCCACATCCTGAGAGGAATGATTATCTTTTACTCTAATCTTCTTGGTTTTTTCCTTACAAGACCAAACCAAGTTTCTTCACAAAAGTTTATAGAAAGTACACAGAGGAGGATTAGATGTAACTTACAAAGGCCACTAGCTAATTAACTAGAACCCCACTCCCCAATCACCTGCAAACTGGCAACCTTCTATGTCCATAGTATTTTAATTCTCAAATTTGCTTTTGACTCAAAGTAATAAAAGCCTTTCTCCAAGATTGCAGATTATGCCTCAATCAGCCAACCAAGTTTTATACTGATATACATTTTTGTGTATTTGAGTTTCTCACATTGTATTACTGAGATACCCAAAAATGGAGTGCAAAAGCCATCTTGAACCTCTGCTCAGGCTTGTTCCCGACCCCTGAAGTCTTGAGCACTTTACACTGCCTTCTGTATAGCCACTCTTCCTTGGCAATCTGCTTTAACAGAGCTTACACTTGCACTTTAGGCACCTAACTTCACAAAGACCAAGCTTCTCCCAGCTCCCCACTTCAGTAAATTCTTGAAAACGGGAAATCATTTTTTCTAAAGATCTTTAAAAAGGACCTGGGAGAAAGAGCATGGGCTTTGAAGGCAGACAACTGTGGGAACAATTTCAAGTCCTGCCACTTATTAGTTTAGGGATTTTTGAGGAGGACATTTGACATCTGTGGGTCTCAAATTCCTTATCTGTTAAATAATAATCATAAAATAATAATGATAGCTTTCCTTATTGTTCCAGATTATCATGAGGGTTTATGAAATATTGTAGGTGACCAGGTCAAATACTGTGTCACATCACCCTCTGATGGATATAGTGCTCATATTAGACCATATAGTTCCTATTTTACTGAAGTGATGGTAGGCGTCCACCACCTACTCTAACTGCAAGCAACAGACCAATCATTAATTTCTACTTCCTATCGAGGCCACTGCCATTGGCCTCTGAGTGATGAGCAGCAGTTCCTAAATCAAAATGTCTCACATGGCAAATGGGGCAACTCAGTACCTCAATTCCCAATTAACCTAGCAACAAAATCCATGAATTAAACAAGAAAACCTTGGATGGCCCACCAAATTGAAGGACAGCAAAGACTTCCTTATTTAGAACAGGCTACTTTAATTCTCAGAAGACTCCCTTAAAATCAAGCAAAAGTTTGCTAGCATTACCTTAGATATTATGGTGTGATTCCTCTTAATTCAGTCAGCAATTTATAGTTCTTTTCTCTTATTAAAAACTGTATTTTCCCTCTGGATCAAAGAGATGTTCCCTGATAGTAACAAGAGTAAGTGTTGCAGTAAAATGATTTCCATCAGCCAAAATATCAGTCTTCATGCTTACCTTTATACCAAAACACTTTGAAATAAAAGGTTAAATGGTGCAACTCTAATATTTTTAATTTGTTCAATCTTCATTTTTTCTAGAGCAACAGTTCTTAGAGTGTGGTGGAAAAAAATCCTTTGGGGTCCCTGGGAACTTATGGGCAGTCCATGACATCCTCCTTTTTCTGACTACATATCTGTTTGAGGATGAATTTTCTTGAAATACTCCTACTAAAGCAACACATCACACCAGGTTGAATGCAGAAGCAGATGTCTTCTGCTGTCTTCTAATAAACTAGATATTAAAGAAATTGCCAAAGTTTAAAATAATGCCACTCCTCTTGCTAATATTTGGCTTTGAAACATAGAGGGATTTTTTAAAATGTAAAAGCACATTATTTATATTAACAGGTAATAGGTTTATAATTGCTAATATAAATAAAAATAAGTATTTTTAAAAATTTCTGATTTAATCTCTAATTTGATAAACATCTACATAAGAGCTCCCAAATTCAAACAGTCTGATGCCTACATTCAATCTTTTTTGTATTTCTCCTGCCAAGGCTCACATCTTATTTAGGCAATTATAATTATAGTAGTAGCAACACTATATAGGAGTACAGAAATTTGGATTTTTCAAACAATTTTATTTGCATTATCTTATTAACCACCCCCCCCCCCCCCACCAGTCTATCAGGTGAACATAGTTACCACTTGCCATTATTTTGACGATGAAAGGATAAAATTTATACAAAATGACTAGACTGTCAACAGGTAGGTAGTGAAACCAAGCAGGACCCTGTGGGGTTCCTGGGCATGGAAGCCTTTTTAGTGTCCCTGGTTTCTTGTTTGTAGGGAATAGGCTTCAGCCTCCATGACCTTCCCTGAGTTCCAAAGGGCAGGTTCAAGGAGTTGCTAATCAGGGAAGGGAGGGAACGCAGAGATTAGGGAGGAACAGTCAAGAAATAATAGTGCAGTTTTGGGACAGGATTCTAGTTCTGCCTCAAGAAATACATATAACAATATCTTTGAGCTCTTTTGCAGAACTAAAACCCCCAACAAATGGAAGCTGTTAACTACTTGATAAAGCATTTTTCATTCCAGAGAGAAGGTCACAGTCTGATAACCTCGAGAACCACAGAAGCTTATCAGGAGACTACCTGAAGCCAGATTACAGGAATGCAGGTCCTGCACACACCCTGATCCTTATCAGCAACCCTGCCCATGAACCATTGCTATAAAACTCCTCACCAGATCCTCCTCTCCCCTCACACCCTGCTGGGTTGGGACACACACTTTTGAGGGCATTAGCCCGCTGTATACTCCTTTGCCTGGCAAAGCAATAAAGCTATTCTTTTCTACTTCACCCAAAACTCTTGTCTCTGATACTCGATTTGGCACCAGTGCACAGAGGCCAAGTTTTCGGCATCAGTAGCGGTGCTGAAATGAAAGCTAAAATTCTACTGACCTTTAAACTATAAAGCCTCTAATTAAGTTTAAAACTCAATCAGAAGTCAAACCACACAACTGTTCCTCATTCCAGTCACAAGATTACAGTTACATTTGCATCAACAAAAGCTAATCCCTGAGGAAAAATCTACTTTCACATTCTTAGAGTAAGAAATGTTTACTAGGGGCTTCTCTGGTGGCGCAGTGGTTGGGAGTCTGCCTGCCAATGCAGGGGACACGGGTTCGAGCCCTGGTCCGGGAAGATCCCACATGCCGCGGAGCAACTACGCCCCTGTGCCACGACTACTGAGCCTGCGCTCTAGAGCCCGCGAGCCAAAACTACTGAGCCCGCGAGCCACAACTACTGAAGCCCGTGCTCCGCAACGAGAAGCCACCACTCACCACAACTAGAGAAAGCCTGTGTGCAGCAACAAAGACCCAATGCAGCCAAAAATAAATAAATTAATTAATTTAAAAAAAAGAAATGTTTACTAAACAAACAAAACAAAATACAGTTCTAGGAAGTTTGAAATAACCCAAAGCTTTAGGCAATAACTCTTCATGGGCTTTGCCATATATATTATAGTACAATTTATTTATAATTGTGGAAAGTTTATTTACCTCCACCCTTGTACTTCCATATTGTATCTTAGTTCTAGGCATAGCAAAAAAATTTTTTTTGAGTTTATTTTACTTTATTGGATTAACTAATTAATTTTTTTTCCTTTTCTTTTTTTAATTTTTAGTTTAATTTTTATTTTATTTGGGAATATAGTTGATTTACAATGTTGTGTTAGTTTCAGGTGTGCAGAGAAGTGATTCACTTATACATATATCCATTCTTTTTCAGATTCCTTTCCCATATAGGTTATTACAGAATACTGAGTTCCCTGTGCTATATAGTCCTTGTTGGTCACCTATTTTATATAGAGTAGTGTTTATATGTTAATCACTATAGACTATCATACTAAGTGAAGTAAGTCAGACAGAGAAAGACATATATCATATTATATCACTTATATGTGGAATCTAAAAAAAATCATACAAATGAACTTACTTACAAAGCAGAACCGGACTCACAGACTTTGAAAACAAACTTATGGTTACCAAAGGGGAAAGATGGGGAGGAGGGAAAAATTAGGCACAGCAAATTGTAACTGCCACATACTTCTATTGCTTAAACTGATTTTTTAATCTTGATATTCATGACAATCTATTACTCAGTTTTAGCATCCCACAAAAGTCTAAAAATCTTGAGCAATAATTCAGAGAGTGACCTCACTTTCCACCTCTTGGTGGTTTAAATACCTAATTATATAACATAACTTCTAGAGAAGATAGCTCTTCCATTTTTGAGCAAATTTAATTTATTTACCAGTAACATGGTTTCCCTGAAGATCTACTATTCCTGGGAGGTAAAGGCATAATATGATTTTGCTGCTCCATAATATAATGATAAATTGTCTACTTTGGGCATTTGTTTATATTAGCTTTTCCCAAAGAGCTTTTATATTTTAAATGTTAATATTACTTCTTACTTCATATATATGTATATATATGCATTCATATTTATATATACATATGTATGTGTATATAAAATGCTTTACAAATGTGCGATGCTTTACAAACATACTGCCACCATCTCATGAAACTGCTGTTTCAAGGAATACACTCTGGGAGACCATGGGTTACACACTGTCATTCTGAGTTTTGATCTAGGTATTAAGGATAGATTTTGGTACATTTTTCTTATACCATTTGATAACTAGAACTTTCCAGTATTAACAAATACAGGGAGGCTTTTTAATCCAGAGAATCATACTGCCCTACTGTGTTTTCTTATTGATTTGTTTTTGGTTTCATTATGATTTTCTGACTTATTAAAGCCAGGAGTGAGTCCTCTCAAAAATCTTTTTTGTTTTGTTTATCAAGTATCAGAAAAACTAAACAGAAATTTTGGTCATATTTCTCAAGACAAACCACAATAGGTTAAAACAACTGAGAGCAATAGCTGAATAGAATATGTTCAGACTGTTCTACTGACTCTGTATTATTATCCTTATTTTGTTCTATTTTCCCATGCAATGTCCAACCCAAGAGTCAGTCCCTGTGGACTCCCAGAACATTTCCCTGAACAGTCCACTTCTCTCAACTCCAATGCCACAAGGCTAGTGAATTCCACCATCATCTCTGCCTATTGCAATAATCTACTTCCTTGCTTACAGTTGTGGTGTTACAACAATTTTTCCAAAGATTATCACTCACTGCTTAAAATACTTTAAGACTTAAAAAATTCCTTAATCTGACTTAAAACGTTCTTTCTGATGCCACTTTGTTTTCTTCTCAACTTCCACCTCTTTCCCATCATCCACTTTACCAACTGCATTGGAATTTCTATTCTTTCAAGCTAATTTTTTCTTGAAGGAATCTTTGTACTAGCTTCTCATTCTGCATGATATGCTCTCTTCACTGACTTCCGCTTATTGTGCCATTCAAATTTCAACTAAATGTTACCTTTACTGATCACCCAATGTACAATGGCCAAATAATATATTTGCATGGAATTTACCATTACTTGATATTATCTGTGCTTTTTGAAAAAAAATGTCTCTCTCTTTCCACAAAAATATAAACCCAATAAATGCTATCCTATTCTTTGTCATTTACACTAGTGTCTGATATATAGCGGACCATTAGTATTTGCACAATCAATGTTGAGTGAATAATTAACAAACCAAATAGCTAAAAATAAATTAGCTTGAATATGTAGAAGAGAATTTTTTTTTAACAGGTTTGCTCTAATTCGAGACATTTTTCAGCATTCAGGCTGATGAAAGGTGTTTCATCTTAGAATTTTTAAGTTTCTCCTAGGACTAAGCTTTGCTTTAAGAAGTTTTCTATTATAGTGCAATTTTCACTGCACTACAATTGCAACAATTATCACAAGAGCCTCATCGAGCTGAGCAATATAAAATGCTTTAACTTATAGCCACAGAAAGTGTTCCCTATATTCTCCAATTTCAGGACTGGGGGGAAAAAAGTCCTCTTGTTACAAACAAAAAATATTTTAAAATGAATCATCATGTCTAAATTGTACGATAATAAAGTATTATTTTTAGAATAGCTTTGTTGAATTGAACACACTAGTGAACAGTCTTCTCTGTATCACTATCTCAATGATACTGGTAGAGACTAATATATAATTATTTGAATCAAACTTTTGAAATAAGCATCTTTTAGCAAATTTTCAATATTGCTATTTCACATTGAGTACCAGATGTCAGAAGAGTTGAAAACATGTTTATTTTGGTCTTTTGGTCCTTCAGGATTTTTCTGACTCAATACCATCCTTGTCTTGCATGGTTGTGTATTTAGCCTCATTGAGTGAACAGGCTTTGAGGAGCAGCAATCTGCATACTCCTAAAAGAAATGATTTAGCCACCTGCACTTTTGGAAAACTGTAAAAAAGCTATAGAAAGCTTTCTAAGGCAGGAAATATCAATAAATAATATTTTAAAGATTTTGGATCTCTGAGGAACATGGAGTCTCATTAAGGTGCAAGTTCTTAAGTTTAAAGAGAAATAGACATGGAGTGAGCTTGATGATTTACAAATCTGGAAGAAAAAAAGTTAGCGAAGTTTAATGTGATTGCTATTTCAGAAGAAATGGCACAATGGCACAACTTTTGCAATTGTCAAACAGCATGTTCAAATTAGTTTGGATTCTCAGTATTTCTCTCTCTGTGTCTCTGTGTCTCTCTGCCCCCTCCATGCTCCTGCCACACCCTACTCTTCCCTCTCTTAGAGAGTCTCAATGCATGTTAGCTATTAGATGTTCTGAGTGTTTTATATAAAGAAACTTAACTTTGTTCCATTCATGTTTGTTTTATCATGAGTCCTACTAACACATTTATGCAGAATACAATCTGGGAAACTACGATGTATATGGTAATACTTGGTTAATAGGGATGCCAGAGAATATGGAGAAGACTATGCCTAGACTCAAAAGTTACTTCTTCAAAGCCATCAGATGAAATTGAACAAAGCTTACCAATTTACAGAGCTAATTAGAAGTCACTTTTTGGAACTTCCTCTGAAGTCTGTTATTTTGAGTAATAGATTAAGTTTTAAATTTACTCTCATTTCCCCCAAACTGCTAAAGCTTTCCATATTGTATTTCTTGCTTTAAAACTGGAGAAACTGTGATAATGACCTTAGGCAGAAAAAAGAGGTTAACTCTGGCTTGATCAGTTTTGTAAGAAACCTAAAGATACCTTCAAGTTTATATTTTTAAATTATTTTCATTTTAACAAATTATTTCCACTTGCTCTAAAGCTTTTCAGAACCACTTCTACTTCTTTAAAGACTAATTAAATATATTTTAATATACCTGTTATTTGACAAGCATTCATGAATATTTATCCTTCTAGCATCATATTTTGGGGAAGATTTTTATTCTCAATTTGCATCTACTGTACATAACTAATGCTATTACCAACTTTACCTTTCTAAATGTATGAGAGTTCTTCCAAGTTATACTGACAATTCCTTTAAAAGTCTAATTAATCAATTACATTAAAATATTTGTAACAGGTAAAATGCTATATTTCAAGAAAATGCTAATATATTGATTGACTATCCAATATATTGTAATAATTATGCATAAGTATATACTTGGAAAAAATAAGTCTCCAAGTCTTACCAATGTTAATATGTTTTTTCTCTACAGAATTAACTTTGCCTATACTGGTTAACCCTCTTGGCCTAATGTAAGCATGTGAAGATCTATCTCAACACAAGAGAATAAGAATGGTTGCTTTATGATACAATTTTGAAACTACTCTAATTCTTACATGTAAATATATTATGATGTGTAAGTCATTTCAAACTTCATTACCTTATTATTACTGATAAGTTACTTGTAAGAGCCAACCAGCTGCTTTTAGCACAAAAATAGGATAAAACTCTGTGGCTGAGATGCATTTGTTTAAGATAGTAGGTCTCAAAATTTTGTACTTGAGTTAAGGAGGCAGAAAAATCTCCAATGGAGAAATTAAAAATATCTGAGAAGATAAAGCTAATCAGTTTACAGCAGGAGATAATGCACATCCTATAATTTGCTTTTGGGATACGCTTATGACGATTCTCATTTGAACTGCTGCACATGTACCATATTTTTATCACTGGTTCTCTAAGTCCTGTCCTTGGACAACATAAAATAGAATACCTTGGGGATACTTATGTTACAAACAGGTTACAAGTCATAGCTCTAGACCTAATGAATGATTTAGGATAAACATTTAAAAATAACCCTTTTATTGCAATTAATAAGTAAAGTTTGAGAGACAAGCTTCAGTTATGGTAATCTTACATATGAAAATTACTACATATTAGTGGTTCCCAAAGTGGGGTGTTCACTCAAATATCAACCCAACAAATGGACTGGATAATGATGAAGATAAATCTATTATAATTTGTGTTTGCAAGAATAGCAGTCATTCAAAACCACAACACAGTCAAAATAATTCTGGTGATGTACTGATTACAAAAAGTCCTCCACTAAAGTTGCAAGATTTCCAATTATTTAAAAATACAAAAGTGCAGGAATAGCTTTACTGTGTTGCCATACATTGTGTGATAGTGAGAATTCTTCCCCAAATACTAACTTAGATTTATGAACAAGTTTACTAAATTAATAGTTTAGTTTAACATAACAAATATTAGCACTCCTAATCACTTATTTAGTAGGTATTACTAAGTATCCATTATTCATATGTAATATCTTAGTCAAAAGTCTAAGATACTGTGCAGATTTCCATTAAAAGAGAGAAAGGGATTTTCACTTTCTATTAGTTCTTTGGCCACTAAACTTAGTACAAGTTTAGTACCATTTAGTACATATCCTCCAGTCACTAGTTTGATAAATGATTCTTGAGGTATCATCCCAGTTCTTAAACTCTCAATTTTCTCATCTGTCCACTGATGATATTAGTAGTTAAATCTACCTGCCAAGAGTTTTGTACAACAAAACCACAGAATTGATATGAAGATAAAATTAGATGGGTGATTGTCATGACAAGTGATAAACATACTTAATTCATTTAGTTGGTTCAACTAATATTTATTGATTGCCTTTTACTTTTTTTGAAATTGAACTATCTTTATATTTACTTTTAATTCATTTGTCCATTCAACAAATACGTATTGGGCACCTATTATATGCCAGGTATTCTGCTTGTTACAGGAATTGAGGCCAAAGGTATAATATTCTGATCCCTTGGAATTATCCGTCTGGTGAGGGAGACATAATTTAATCATAAAATTACAATCATGTTAAGTGCTATAAAATACTGTCACATGGCACTCTAAGTACATTCACCATGGGAGGTCAGAGAGAATAAAACTTGAGCTGAGTTGTGAAGAGTAAATGGAGGTGGGAAGGCATGGGAGTAGATCAAGCAACACTGGAAAGTGAACAAATGCATGAGTATTCCTGAAAAATCCAGATTGAGTAGATCATGACAAATTTTTCTTAGGATTATATCAGATGGTGGAATTAATTATCTGTGGGCAAATTGGGAAGCTTTAAAGATTGAAACAGTGTTTCAGTGAGCTGAATAACGTTAATGTAAGCTACACCATTAAAAATCAGCTAATTGAGTCTTCATAGATAGCAAACTTTTTATACTACTGTATCACTTTAAATTGTTAGGTCAGGAAAAAAAAAATGCAAGAATTAAGACAGGTACAATTCAGAATAAAAAAGAATTTGTATGGTCACTCAGATGGTAATGCTTTCTTACTTTAATGTCATGAATTTATTTTAATTCAACTATCTTGGTTTGATGAACCATAAATCACTTTCAAGCTGATGCAATTTGTATTTGTCATCCCTTTTGCCTATCAAGCTTCTAGAACCTCTTTTCTTTGGGGAATTACCCCACCAAAGGAGGCAAATTCTCACCTTAGAAGCTGAAAATATCAGGTATAAGGTTTTCTGGTTTTTTGTCAGCAAGGATGGGGCATATGGGGCAGGTTCCTCAAATCTGGGGCCTCAGTTGCAGCCCCGGCACCTGGAGAATTCTAAGAGTAATCATACATCCTGTTTTACCTGAGATTGCCTTGATTCATGCATATTGTCCCAGTTTAATTATTAATGTATTAATAACCTCTTTTACTCTCAGGAGTCCTGGTTTGGACAATAGATAGTATGGTCCCCTTTATCACACGGAATTTTCTCTGGTGGTGGTAGGTACAGCAGGACTGAATTCAGAGCTCAGCAAGGGCAACTGGTCTAGTGGTAGTTATTGGTGTCCTATGATAGGGATGCAGGCTGCAGTTTTTAGCAGTTGATGATGGAAGAAGGGCTTCCTTGAGTGGGTCAATTCTTGGAATTGTTTGTCCATCTAGCCTTTCCTGGCCACACAATCCCCTTCTCTATGCCTCCCAGTTGGGGAAGTAAACTATATAACACTGTTTCCTTTTCTTTCTTTCTTTCTTTCTTTTCTTTCTTCCTTTCTCATTTTTTATTCATTTCAAGTTTACTTGGGACCCTTTGAGAGTCAATTCTGCTGCCTGCTAAAAGCCCTGGATAGGCTACCCAGAAACAAATTATTTTCTTCTCTCTTAAGATGTGGGGTAATTACCTTTTCCTCTTAATCACCGAGTCTTAGTTTCTAATTATGGAGCCAGAGAAATAGGATTTCTCAATATTCTCTAATATAGTAATTTATTTTGTGGTCTTTTGAATGTTACACATTCTTCTTTTTTATAAAAGAACAATTTTGTTTATTTTTACAGCATTCTGCTATAATTTAATTGTAATAATATTCAATTAAAAATATCCTTGACACAGCTCTATAACTGTTGCTATTTATAATGGCTCAAGGGAAAATATTCAAGACATAATATTATCATATATATAAAATTCATTTTGTATTTATTGCTATAAACATCTTGTTAATGGACAACCAGTAAATTATTAAGAGAATTATAATGATGAGAAATAACACCTATAAAGTAGTAGATACCAAAGATTAACAGCATAATTACTGTTTTTCAATGACTGAGTTCACATAAGTCCAAAGTTTGAGTTCCTTTGAATTTGAATTTTTTTTTTTTCTCTTGAGAGGTCAACATGATTCAATTCCAAAATTATATTAGAAAAAGTTATGGTTTCAACCCTTAGTTGTTACAGAAAATCATCTCAACATATTGCAACTCTAGGCACTGATTTAAGCAGGACTGTGCATCTTTTCCTAATTCTGCACTCAGTAACGTCATGTGGGTAGTTTGAAATTCGCCACGATAGGAAGATTTTCACCATGGAAATGAGCAAACCTACAAATCTGGGCTTTACTCTCCCCCACTCCGCCTTCCCTGTTGCAGAACTGGTTGTTAAACAGTTACCAGCATACCCCTGATTTAAAGTTCCACAGGAAGAACCTCTCTTTTTCTTAGTAGGATGAAGACACAACACTTATTTGGACCTAATAAATATAATTACTTTAATTTCTGTTCTTGAATATGGTACAGTAGGTCATATTAAGATAATGGCCCTACTATAAAACTAGGAAACCCTGATTAAACTGTAATATTTAAAGACATCATTGCAACAGACTAGATGAATGAAATACCAGAGAGTAGAGAGCCCTTCGAAGGTGAGCTAACTTTCCTTCCTGCCCCCCCCACCTGCCCCCGGCAAAGGCATTGGGTAATTGTAGGCTTGGGTTGAAGATTATGACTAGTATAAGTGATGAGCCTCTACTGGGGGGAAAAGAAGCAAACATTCAAGCCCTAGCTGCATGCAGCTGGAGGAACAACCTGGAATTTTAGCAATAGCACAATATGATGGAGAGCTAGGACAAACACTTCTAAAATGAGTAAATCTCCCGTAGTCATAAGTACTTAGGAAACAAGTATCTTCTAGTGTAGAGGCAAGTTTCAAGCACAGGGTTAGTCTCACTCTCAAGATATTAGTCAGATTTGGTTTCTTGGTGTTGCAGACTGGAGGAATATGTTGAGAAGTCTAAAGAACAGAGCTCAATTTCTAATACTCTTTTCAGGGCTGAGGAAAAGCCACCTCTTGGCACCCTCTTGAAAGCTCCAAAGACCACATTCTAGAATTAGGAGCGGACCATAGGAAGACCTAGTCTTATGAAAACTGCAAAGTATTTTCAACTGCCTCAATCACTAATTGGACTGATGTTATCTCTCCTTCACCATAACTATCTAACAGAGGAAAAAAGAGAAAACTCTTTTGGAAGATAATATCATCTGAAGCTCATGGTTAATTAATATACAAATTCTAGCATACATCCAAAAATTACCATAAATGTGAAAAATAAAGAAAATTTTATTGTTATTCAAGTAGAAAAAAAGAGAATAGAAACAGACCTATTAGATGATTGAGATACTGAAGACAGCAGAAAAGACTTTGAAATACCTATCAGTAATGTGTTAAATAAAGTATAGAAAAAGATAGACAAAATAGAAAAAAATGATAGAACATATCAGTGGAAAAAAGAAATCTATAAAGAAAGATAAAATGGGCACTATAGCATTTAAAAACCAATATATGTATTAAGAACTCAATGGTTGAACATCAAACTGGATAAAAACAAACCAAAGATTACTGAACTTGAAGAGAGATCAAGAGAAAATATCCAATCAGAGCATAAGAAAGGGAAAGGAGAGAAGTAATGATGAAGAAGCAACACCACAGAAATAATAGCAGAACATTTCCAAAAACTGATATTAGTTATCAACCTACATATTCAAGAAACTCAGCAACCACAAGCAGAATATTTAAAAACTGCAATTAGACACATCAGAGTCAAATTGCTGAAAACCAAAGACAAAAGAAAGAATCTCAAAAAAATCCAAAAATGTGAGATATATATACACACACATATATATATATATACACACACACACACACACACACATACACACACATACACATACAATGGGATATTACTCAGCCATACAAAAAGAATGAAATAATGCCAGTTGCAGCGAGCGACATGGATGGACCTAGAGATTGTCATACTGAATGAAGTAAATCAGAGAAAGACAAATATCACATGATATCTATTATATGTGGAATCTAAAAAAATGGTACAAATGAACCTATTTACAAAACAGAAATAGAGTCACAGATGTAGAAAACAAACTTATGGTTACCAAGGGGGAAAGGCAGGGGTGGGAGGGATAAATTGGGAGATTGGGATTGACATATATACAATACTATATATAAAATAGATAACCAATAAGAACCTACTGTATAGCACAGGGAACTCTAATCAATATTCTGTGATGACCTATATGGGAATAGAATCTAAAAAAGAGTAGATATATGTAAATGTATAACTGATTCACTGTGCTGTGTAGCAGAAACTAACTCAACACTGTAAATCAACTATACTCCAATAAAATTTAATTTTAAAAAAATCCAAAGAAAAGACACATTGCCTTCAAAGGGTGGAGGGTGGGGAGAAAGGGGGGCAGGCAGAGAGAGAGAGAGAGGGAAAGAGATAGACTGATATCTGAATTCTCACTAGAAATCATGGTACTCAGAAGTCAATGGGGTAAATATTTAGAGTGCTGAAATAAAAAGTAACGGCCAACTCAGAACTCTCTACTCAAAAAAATTGTAAAAATCCTTGAAAAATGATATTGAAATAAAGTCGTAAACTAATTTTCAGACAAACAGAAAAGTTGTTGCCAGCAGGCCCGTAATAAAAGAAAAAAATAAATAAAACCAAAACGTACTTCTTTGAAAAGGTCATAAAAATGAAATACCTTTGGAACAACTATTGAAAAACAAAGAGAAAAAAACCTGTCTATATCAGGAATGAAAAAAAAAAATCAAGAGATAGAAGGTATTATCCACTACCTCGTGCAAATAAATTTCACAGTTTTTATAAATTGGAAAAAAATAGTTAGCTCTTTCTCTCTCTCTCTCTCTCTCTCTCACACACACACACACACACACACACACACACACACACACACAGTCAGGACCTGATGGCATCACCAGTGAAAGTACTCCTTGGCAACATCTATTGAAGGTGAGCATCTATTGATACGTACCCTATGATCCAGCAATTCCACTCCTAGGTTCACACCAAATAGAAATGTGTACCTATCCTCACCAAAAGACATGGATTGGAATGCTCTCACCAACATTATGCTTAATATCCATTTTGGAAGGATTCAATAGCCATCAGTTTTACAGTATATAAATAAATTATGGTATATTCACCCAATTATATACTACACAAAAATAATAATAAAATATAACTGCATACAGAAATATCCATGAATCTCACAAACATGTTAAGTAAACTACACTAAGCACAAAAGAATACATAGTGTATTATATCAAGTACAAAATCTAACTATAAAATAATTTTACTTATTAAAGTACCAAAAATAATCAATGGCATTAGTAGTCCAGTAATAATTAATCAAGGCGTAGGTGTTTAGCAAACAGAAAGAAGCATGATAATATTTGGGGGTATTAAAATATTTTGATACTGTGTATATCAAATTTAAAATTGTTTTAAAAAACCTCATCTGAGACAGACAAAAGATTCAAATTAATTTTATAGATAAAACAAAAATCTGGAGTTTGTTATAGTTTAATAATCATCACTGATTTGGATTATCAATCACATCTATTGATCTTTTACATTTTATGTATAAGCATATGCTTTGCAATTTTGAAAGGGCTATATGACATCGTTTTATAATGTTTTTGTAACATCAAATTCCTTGTATATTTACCTAATAAATAGCTGTTCAAAACAAGAATTAAATTTTATAATATCATTTATAATAAACCTCCAATAAAACAAAAATTATAGAGAGCAAGCAGGGATTTTAAAGGTTAGTACATCTCTTCCTTTCTTTTTTTAATGCCTGACATATCTGTATCAGAATTTTCATTGTTCAAGTCTTCAAAAACTGCAAATCTTTCAAGCACTAGGAGAGGTCTTTGAAAACAACATACTCTTCTATTATTTTCCACTTTACAAGTCCACTTCCCTTCCCCCTCCCTATAAGGGCCCCAAACCCTTCAGGCCTTGAATCATGTCACTATGATTCCAGCTAAAGGGAACTGGAGAGCACTCCCCTGGGTTCCTATTAACACCTGCTACTTAATCAGCCAGAGGGGCTGTTGGTGACTGATGGCATATAGTTCCATCCATCCCTTCTCCTTCCCTCCCCAGTGGCTGTACCACCATTGTAGCCATCCCAGCCTGGGGAGTGAGAGTAACAGAGATTGGGCAACACAGAGAGTTGGAGAAATATATCCAATTGCTCAAAAGCTGGAATTTGTTAACAGTAAATTCCCAGTTATAAACTTGCAAACCAAGAACATGCAGCCATGGAATGTATTAGCTGAAAATCTGTAATTTTTCAGCCTTCATATTCATAAATATTTCAGGTATTGTACAACTACAGCAGCAAATAGTAATAGAGACTTCCCTGGATAGAAGGTTGCTACAGATAAGAGGTATGTGGCTAAGCGTAGGGGGGGTCTTACATTTTGAACGAGGAATAAGTTTAACAGTGCAGCCATCTCTAATTTAGACTGTTTTCTTAATCTGCTGCCAGGGGACCATGCTGAGTGATTCACAGTAATGAACTCCACCTGGATGCTCTGTAAATCTGAAAAGGAGAACTAACTGCAGCCTTGTAACTGTTGTTACCACAGATCTGGTTGAGTGAGCTCTAATTTGATCATTAAGTGACCATCCCACCAAGGAACCATGAGAAATGCTTGGAGACTGCCATTTCAGGATAGCACAAGAAAGACTACTTATTTAAATAAGATTATTATGAAATATAATGATCTATATTGAGGGAAAAAAACCCAGGAACATTTGTAGAACAACAAAAATAAGTTAATACTAAATACTTAATCTTGAACCAGTGGATCATAGAGTTAGTTTAATGGGATCAGTATTTTCAAAAAATAAAAAAAATGTAATATACATTTTTATAACAGATAAGAACGGTTTACTAAAATTATTATTATTATTATTTTTTAAATATTTATTTATTTATTTATTTGTTTATGACTGTGTTGGGTCTTCGCCTCCGCGCGAGGGCCCTCTCCAGCTGCGGCAAGCGGGGGCCACTCTCCATCGCGGTGCGCGGGCCTCTCACCGTCGCGGCCTCCCCCGCTGCGGAGCACAGGCTCCAGACGCGCAGGCCCAGCAATTGTGGCTCACGGGCCCAGCTGCTCCGCGGCATGTGGGATCCTCCCAGACCAGGTCTCGAACCCGTGTCCCCTGCATTAGCAGGCAGACTCCCAACCACTGCGCCACCAGGGAAGCCCCTAAAATTATTTTAACATCATTATACAATTGATGGCAGTTAACTCACCAATGATGACTATAATACTTGTAGCGTCTGGCCTTACATAAAGAGTACACTAAAGCATACATTATAATATATTGCATAATAAAATATACCAAGTAAATAGCATTTTTACAGATGCAGAATGTATATGTCACCATTGCATAACTACAGTAATGAAATGCTAACCATATCCTCGAAACCACAAATTGAGCTGTATGGCTTGAATTTATTTCTATCTGAAACTGTGGTCAGCATCTTAATAAAGTACTTTGAGAACAAGGCCATGGACAGCACTCTGCTTCTGCTGCTTTATCAAGGTCCTTGGGAACCAGCCTGTAATAAGTCCTGACACAAAATAGACCATTGGTTGATCTTGCTGCTCCCTGTACTGAAATTAATTTTCCATCCATTCTTTGTTACAAATTCTTGTTCACTTTAGTGGATATTTGTTGTATTTTCTTGTCCATTTTCCCTACTTCTGACAAAAGAACAAATACAAAATGCATGTTTCTCTGGATAACCACCTCTCCCTTATTTGCGGTCCTTGTAGTTCGAGTGATCATTTGGGATATAGTTCGAATTTGCCAACAAACATCAGCTAAATGAGACAATAAAGAATAAACTCGGGCTTCCCTGGTGGAGCAGGGGTTGAGAATCCGCTTGCCAATGCAGGGGACACGGGTTCGAGCCCTGGTCTGGGAAGATCCCACATGCCGCAGAGCAACTAGGCCCGTGAGCCACAACTACTGAGCCTGCGCGTCTGGAGCCTGTGCTCTGCAACAAGAGAGGCCGCGATAGTGAGAAGCCTGCGCATCGCGATGAAGAGTGGTCCCCGCTTGCCGCGACTAGAGAAAGCCCTCGCACAGAAACAAAGACCCAACACAGCCAAAAATAAATAATAAATAAATAATAATAATTTTTAAAAAAAGAATAAACTCATCCATTCATTAATTTATTCATGTATTTATTCACTGATTTTTGCTTAGAAAGTTCTTGGTTCAATTTCAGTTGAATCTTAATAATATCCTGCTCTACAACTGTATAAACCTCATGTTTCCAATAGCCCTGGAAACAGGATTTTGATATCCAGATTTGTCAGTTTGTGCATAGTTGCATATACATGCTTATGTAGATACCCTGAAAGACATATAGAGCAAATTATCAACCCCATGGTTATTTATTTTGTGAATAAGATTTTTTAATTTATGTAGTATTTTATAAAAATTATGGATGTATATATTCTGATTAATTTTACAAAGTAAGACCTATTTTCAGTCAATGTTGAGTATAATTTTTAGTAGATCAATAAAGGAATTGGCTCTCTCAAGGGAGAATGAATTCTTGTTATGGGAAATGTATTAGCAAAGGCTGGTCATTCCTTCGTGGGTATTTGGTAGTGTGGAATCTCACTAAAGATAGTAGTCAGATTAGATGGTCTTTGATATTCCTTTCAACACAGGTATTTTGTGATTCATAAGCTCATATTTGTATAGATTATAGAACACTAGGCACCATGGAGAAATGAAAAAGAAATAATGAGCAAGTACTCTGCTTTAGAATTTAAAATAGACTTAGGTAAAGTCAAATAGAAAATAATACAAAAGTAAATCAAAGTAATATGTCAACAAATAAAATGATACATTTCTAGCTGAATATATAAATGCTAAAGAGATTTTTCACAAAGGTATTTACCGAATAAGATTTCTAGGAGAATTCTGAGTCCATTCACAGTGATGATATATTAACTTCAGTAATTCTTCTGCAACTCTAGTCGCTCAAACTTTTCAATTTCCATTACTTTTCCCATTCTCCACCTATATTACCCACAAACATAGTTTAAACCACTTTATCTCTTGGATCCACTGATATCAGAAGATACACAGCAGATTTTTTCCCAACTCAGTAAATGTCAACTCCAAATCCTAATGGGTGTGTATTTAAAATATACATATAGTCTAATCTCTTACAATCAACTAACAGACTTATTGAAAAAACAGACAAATCTACTATCATACTTGAAGACTTTAACACTTCTCTCTCAATAATAAGTAGAATAATATGGAAAAAATATAAGGATATAAAAGACTGCAACATTTCCACCATTATGCCCCAACTTATTATTTTTAAGAGCAGCTTTTAGTTTTACAACAAAATTGAGAGGAAAGTACAGATATTTCCTATCAACCTACTGCCCCACACATGCATAGCCTCCCCCATTATCAACACCATTCACTAGAATGGTACATTTTTACCAAGAATGAACCTAGATTGACACATCATAATCACCAAAGTCCATACACTTTAGGGTTTACTCTTGGTGTTGTATATTCTATGGATTTAGAAAAAGTAGAATGACATATAGCCATTATTATTTATATCATACAGAGTATTTTCACTGTCCTAAAAATTCTCTGCCTATTCATTTCTCCCACCCTGCTGTACCCTATTAACTGCTGATCTTTTTATTGTCTCCATAGTTTGCCTTTCCCAGAATGTCATATAGTTGGAATCATACAGTATATATCCTTGACAAATTAACTTCTTTTACCTAGTAGTATGCATTTAAGTTTTCTTTGTCTTTTCATGGCTTAATGGCTCACTTATTTTTAGCATTTAATATTAATCCGTTGTCTGGATAGATCACAGTTTATCTATTTACCTACTGAAGAATATCCTGGGTTGCTTCCAAGTTTTGGAAAATATGAATAAAGCTACTATAAACATCTGTGTGCAGGTTTTTGTGTGGATAAGTTTTTAACTCCTTAGGTAAATACCAAGTGGCACAATTGCTGGATCATATGGTAAGAGTATGTTTAGTTTTGTAAGAAATTGCCAAACTATGACCCAATTTATTGCACATTATTTTCAGCTATGGCAGCAAACATGTTCTTTTCAAGTGCATATGGACCACTTAGCAAAATAGACCATATGTTGAACCATAAAACATATCTCAATCAAGTCTAAAAGATGGAAATTATAAAGGGTATAGTTTCCGACTTACACAATTTTAATCAAAATAAATAAAATATATCTAGTAATTCTCAAATGGTTAAAGATTAAACAGTATAACCTAGGAGTCACAGTAAAGTATGAAAATTTTAAAGTATTTTAAAACAAAAAATATTAAAAAGACAATGTATAAAAAAACTGTGAAATGCTGATAAGCAAGTGCCAAAAAGGAAAACTGTAGTTTTCAATACTTTTGTTAAAAAATAAATCTTCTAGTCCTCCTTCTTAAAATGTTACAAGAAAAGTGCAAAATAAACAAAGATAAGTAAAAAGAATAAATACATAGGTAAGTAGCATATATCACTGGGATAGAAAACAGGTAGACAGCATAGAAAATCAAGAAAGCCAAAAGTTGATTCTTCAAAAAGAATAATAAAATTAATAACCCTTTGCAAGACTGATCAAGTAGAAAAGAAGAATAAATGAAGCATATCAACAATAAAGATAGACTATCACCATAGATCTTTAGATTACTTCATGTTAGGTTATTAATGTTCATTGACATTTAATGATTATTACTGTAATACATTTAATTAGACAAAATTCTTAAAAACTACAGAGCAAAATTTATTTAAAATATTAATAATTAGAATCAAGCAATATGTAAAAAAATAATATATCAATACTCTGATAGATTAAACGAAAATATTACTCATAGTTCCTTCCATCAAGAGGTCTTAGACTTCTTTCCTTTCCATAAGAAATGGAAAATATTTTCTGCTAAGTAACTTTCTCAGTCTGTTTTCTGTCCATAGAAATTTGGTAACACACAGGCAATTCTGATGCAGTCACATGAGTGAGTCCAGGCAAAACCAATAGAAAACCACCCCACTAACACACAAATTGTAAGCAATGATAAATCATTGTTTTAAGTCACCGCATTTTGGAGTATTTTCTTATACAGCCTTAGATAACTGATAGAATGAAAAGATGAAGTAAAAGTCTTTATTTGTGGATAACATAATTGTCCATGTGGAAATCCTAGGATATACACAAAAGCTACTAGAACTAATAAGTGAAGTTAGTAACATTACAGGATACAAGATCAATATAGAAAAATCAATTTTGTTTCTAGCAGCGGACAACTGAAATTGAAATTAGATACAGAATACCATTTATAACAGCATAAAAGTATAAATCTTAAGGATAATTCCAACAAAAGATGTGTAAAACCTGTGTAATGACAGAATATAAAAAATGTTGAGAAAAATTCAAAAGACCTAAATAATGGAAAAGCATACTGTGTTCATGATCTCATGCTTCAAAATTGTTAAGATGCTAATTCTTTCTTGATCAATCTACTGATTCAATGTAGTGATGTAGTTCTAATTAATATCCAGAAAATATTTTTGAAGAAATTGACAAACAGATTCTAAAATTTGGATGAAAATCCGAAGACTCTAGAATAATCAAAATAATTTTTAAAAAGAACTAAGTTGGATAATTTACATTACCTGACCTCAATATGTATTAAAAAATTATTATAATAAGGCAATATGATTTTAGCATGATAATAGATCACTGGGGCTGCATAAAGTCAAGAAATAGACCCACACGTGTACTATATGTGGATATTTGACAAAGTTGCAAAGGAAATTAAGTGGAAGAAAGATAATCTTTTTAACATGTATTGCTGAAACCATTAGATATCTATATAAAATAATAAATAAATTAATTCCTTTAATCCACATTTAATGCCATATAAAAAAGTTATTCAAAATGGGTCATAGACCTAATTGTAAAACCTAAAACCATACAATTTTAAAGGGGGAAACAGAATAGAAATTATTTTTAAGCTTAAGCAGATGTTTCCTGAATATGATACCAAAATCATGCTTCATAAAATACATAAATGAAATATTAGACTATCAAAGTAAGAGCTTATGCTCTGTGAAAGTTACTCTTAAAAAAAACAGAAAGAAAAGCCAAACACTAACATATTAAATATTTGTAAACAGTATATCTGAAAAAGGAATTGTATCAAGGATATATAAAGAACACCCAAACTCAATAGAACAAACACACAAATAAATTTGCAAAAAAATAATGAGCATACTTCCAGTTTCCATTTCCACATGTGAGGACCTGGACATTGTCACTCTATTCAAATAACAAGTAAAAGCTGAAAAGACTAAAAAATTAACACTCACCTTGGGTCAATAAAAGACGAGAGGACATAGGGCAAACCACTGTTCCCAAGTGGTTGGAAATACAGACAAGCAAATACAAGGAGTCTTGGCTTACCAGAGCAGAACTATGTCAGCTCTAGCTATCCTATCCCACCTGAGCAGGTTGGAAAAAACCTGAGAAACTCTGGGCAGTTTACATTCCAGAGGCACAGGTTTGCTAAAAGTCACTTCCTAAAACCTCACACTTCACCACCACATAGCTAAAGTCCTATTTATAAAAGTTCCTTTACCTAGTATATCATGTGCAGCTACTGAGAAAAAAAAATTACAAGGCATGCCAAAAGGCAGAAAATACAATATGAAGAGACAGAGCAAACATTAGAACCAGATATGGCAGAGATGTTGGAAATGGCAGAGTGAGAATGTAAAACAACTGTAATTAATATTCTAAGGTCTCTAATGGATAAAGTAGATAGTAGGCAAGAGCAGATGGTCAATGTAAGCAGGGAGATGGAAACTCTAAGATAAGTAAAAAGAAATGCTAGAGGTAAAAAACATTAACAGAAATGAAGAATGCCTCTAATGGGCTCATTAGTAGACTGGATGCAAGTGAGGAAATAATCTCTGAGCTAGAGGACCTATCAATAGGGTCTTTGAAAACCTAAAGCAGAGACAAAAACTGGAAAAAAAATTAAAAAGCAGAACAGACGACAAAGGACTACGAGACAACTACAAAAGGTGTAACATTTGTATAATGGGAGTACTAGAAGGAAAAGAGAGAAAAGAACAGAAATATTTGAAACAATAATGCCTGAGAATTTTCCCAAATTAATGTCTGGCACCAAACCATAGATCCAAGAATCTCAGAGAACACCAAGCAGGACAAATGCTCCCCTAGCCCCACCAAATTACAACTAGACATATTATTTTCAAACTTCAGTAAAATCAAAGATTTAAAAAAAAAATTCTGAAAGACATCAGAGGGAGAAAATATCTTACCTATAGAGGAGCAAAGATAAGAACTGCACCCTGCTTATCCTCTGAAACCATGCAAGAAAGAAGAGAATGGAGAGAAATATTTGAAGTGTTGAGAGAAGAAAACTACCAACCTAGAATTCTGCACCTTGCAAAGTTATCCTTCAAAAGTGAAAATGAAAAAAAAAAAAAAAGTCTTGTTCAAATAAACAAAAACTAAGGAAATTTGTTGCCAGTAAACCTGCCTTGCAAAAAAATGTTAAAAGAAGTTCTTTAGAGGAAAGGAAAAAGCATAAATCAGAAACTCAGATCTACATAAAGAAAGGAAGATCAATGAAGAAGACATAACTAAAGGTAAAACTAAAACTCTTATTTTTCTTGTTTTTAATTAATCTAACAGAAATAATTAATAATTAATAAAAATAATTTGAACTCTGTTCAAAATAATACCAACAATGTATTTCATTATGTATGCTTATATATAAGTGAAATAAATAACAGCAATCATAGAAGGGACAGGGTAGGAATTATGATTATTTTGTTATCATAAGGCACTCACACCATCTGTGACGTGGTATAGTGTCATTTGAAAGTGGATGTGGATTAGCTGTAAATGTATACTGCAAACTCTAGGGCAACCACTAAAATTTTCTAAAAAAGGACAGAAAATGGAATTATATCAAATTCTCAGTTAAAACCACAAAAGTCAGGAGAAAAGTAAAGGACAAAAATAGAAACAAAAACAAAGGCAATAAATAGAAAATAGTAATGAATATGAAATATGGCAATTATTAATTCAACTGTATCAATAATCACTTTGAAAGTCAATGGTTGTCAAATATAGAGATCGACAGAGTGGCTCAAAAAACAAGACTGAACTCAATGTTATTTACAAGAAACATACTTTAAATATAAAAATACATATAGATTAAAATTAAATGGATGGAGAAAACATATATCATGCCAATATTTCAAAACCTCAAAAGAATGAAGGAATATTTATATTGAGCTCAGGAAGAGTACACATCAGGAAAAGAAAGTTATTAGGGATAAAGAAAAGCATTACATAATGATAAAGTGGTCAATTCTCCAAGAAGCCATAACAATCCTTAAAATGTATGTGTCTAACAATAGAGTGTCAAACCACATGAGGCAAAAACTAATACAACTGCAAGGAGAAATAGATGAATCTACTATTATATTGGAGACATCAAACCCCTCTATCAGAAAAGGACAGATCCTGAAGGCAGAAAATATGTAAGGAAAGCTAAACTCAACACCACAATCAATCAATGGGATATAATTGACATCTATAGATTAATTCATCCAACAAGAGCAGAAGTCCCAATATTCTCAAGCTCACACGGAACATTCACCAGATAGACCACATTTTGGGCCATAAAACACACCTTAACAAATATGAAGAAAAGAAATCACACAATCACTAGTCTCAGACTACAATGGAATTTAACTAGAATAACAGAAAGAAAATTGGACTATGCTAAAAATATGTGAAGATTAAACAATATACTTCTAAATAACACATGGATCAAAGAAGAAAACTCAAGAGTATTTTGAAAATTCTGAAATTTTGAACTGCATAAAAAATTTTTAAAAACCCAATTTATCAAAATTTGTGGGATGCATTGAAAGCACTAATTAGAGTGAACTTTATAGCAGAGAAGGCATATAGTAGAAAATAAGAAAGATGTAAAGTCAATCATCTGAGAGTTCACTTTAGGAAACTAGAAAAACACAAGCAAATTAAATCCAAAGAAAACAGAGGAAAATAAGTAATAATAACTGGAACAGAAATCAATGAATTTAAATGGAATCAATAGAGAAAATCAATGAAACCAAAAGCTGGATCCTTGAAAAGATCAACAAAATAAATAAGCCTGTAGCCAGGCTAACAAGAAAAAAAAAGAGAGAGGACACAAATTACTAGTATCAGAAACTAAGGAGGGCACACCACTAAAGATCCTATGGACATTAAAAAGATAAAAAGGAATACTATGAACTCTATGTCCACAAATTTGATAACCTATATGAAATAGACCAATTCTTTGAAAGACACAATCTGCCAAAAGTCACAAGAAAGAAATAGACAATCTTAATAGGCCTCTATTAAAGAAACTGGATGAATAATTAATAACCTTCCAAAACAGAAAGCATATTGTCCAGATGGTGTCCCTGGTGAATTCTACCAAACATTTAAGGAAGAACTTATACCTATTCTCTATAATCTCTTTCATAGATAGAGAGGAAATACTTCCTAATTCATTCTGTGAGTCCAGCATTATCTTATTACCAAGACCAGGCAAAGACATTACAGAAAAACTAAAACCCACTGTCTCCCACAAACATATATGCAAAAATTCTCAACAAAATATTAGCAAATTGAATCCAACAAGTTATACAAAGAATTATCTACCTCAACCAAGTGGAGTTTATCTCTGATATGCAATTCTATTTCAACATTCAAAAATCAGTCAATGTAATCCATCACATCAGTAGGCTAAAAAGGAATATCACAGGCTTATATCAATAAAAGCATAAAAATTTGACAAAATCAAACACCAGTTCATTATTAAAAACTCAGTAAACTAGGAATAGAGGGGAACTTCCTCAACTAAATTGAGAGTATCTACAAAAATCCTACAGCTAACATCATACTTAATGGTGAGAAATCTGAGCTTTCTCACTAAGATGAGAAAAAAGGCAAGGATGTCTCCTCTTACCAGTCCTTTTCAACATCATACTGGAAGCTCTAGCCAATGCAATTAGACAAGCAAAGGATAAAAACGGTAAACAAGCACCTGGAGCCAGCAGCAGTGGCAGCAGCTGAGGTGGCTGCGGGAGAGGAGCAGCCACCAGGCGTGAAGGGGGACAATGGCTGCACTCTGGTGCAGGTGCTCTGCAATGAGACAGTAAATGCATCTGCCATGAGCTACTGTAGGGTAATATCTGGACTGGGCTCCTGGACCCTTGGATTTTCGGCTGCCGACAAGTTCCTGGATCAACTTGGTGAAAAGAGCTTTTGCATCCAGAGTCAAGGATCTGGAGCTGGTGGGAACTAGATTCACCTCCTAGATCCACACCCAGTGGCTGACAGGGTCTTTCTGCTCTGGCCGGTGTCAGGTCTGTGCCTCTGAGGTGGGAGAGCCAAGTTCAGGACATTGGTCCATCAGAAACCTCCCAGCCCCACATAATATCAAACAGCACAAACTTTCCCAGAGATCTCCATCTCAACACTAAGACCCAGTTCCCCTCAACAACCAGCAAACTACACTGCTGGACAACGTATGCGAAACAACTAGCAAGACAGAAACACAACCCCATCCATTAGAAGAGAGGCTGCCTAATATCATAATAAGGTCACAGACACCCCAAAACACACCACCAGACGTGGGCTTGCCCACCAGAAGGACAAGATCCAGCCTCATCCACCAGAACACAGGCATCAGTCTGCTCCACCAGGAAGCCTACACAACCCACTGAACCAACTTTAGCCACTAGGGGCAGACACCAAAAACAATGGGAACTACGAAAATGCAGCCTGAAAAAAGGAGACACCAAACACAGTAAGTTAAGCAAAATGAGAAGATAGAGAAACACAGCAGATGAAGAATCAAGGTAAAAACCTACCAGACCAAACAAATGAAGAGGAAATAGGCAGCCTACCTGAAAAAGAACTCAGAGTAATGAGAGTAAAGATGATCCAAATCTTGGAAATAGAATGGAGAAAATACAAGAAACATTTAACAAGGACCTAGAAGAACTAAAGAGCAAACAAATAATGATGAACAACACAATAAATGAAATTAAAAATTCTCTAGAAGGAATCAATAGCAGAATACCTGAGGCACAAGAACGGATAAGTGACCTGGAAGATAAAATAGTAGAAATAACTACTGCAGAACAGAATAAAGAAACAAGAATGAAAAGAATTGAGAACAGTCTTAGAGACATCTGGGACAACATTAAATACACCAACATTCAAATTATAGGAGTCCCAGAAGAAGAAGAGAAAAAGAAAGGGACTGAGAAAATATTTGAAGAGATTATAGTTGAAAACTTCCCTAATATGGGAAAATAAATAGTCAATCAAGCACAGGAAGCACAGAAAGTCCCAAACAGGATAAATCCAAGGAGAAACACGCCAAGACACATATTAATTAAACTATCAAAAATTAAATACAAAGAAAAAATATTAAAATCAGCTAGGGAAAAACAACAAATAACACACAACAGAATCCCCATAAGGTTAACAGACGATCTTTCAGCAGAAACACTGCAAGCCAGAAGGGAGTGGCAGCACATATTTAAAGTGATGAAAGGGAAAAACCTACAACCAAGATTACTCTACACAGCAAGGATCTCATTCAGATTCAACAGAGAAATGAAAACCTTTACAGACAAGTAAAAGCTAAGAGAATTCAGCACCACAAAACCAGCTTTACAACAAATGCTAAAGAAACTTCTCTAGGCAGCAAAAACAGGAGAAGGAAAAGACCTACAATAACAAATCCAAAACAATTAAGAAAATGGTAATAGGAACATACATATCGATAACTACCGTAAATGTAAATGGATTATATGCTCCAACCAAAAGACATAGACTGGCTGAATGGATACAAAAACAAGACCTGGATATATGCTGTCTATGACACCCACATCAGACATAGGGAAACATATAGACTGAAAGTGAGCAGATGGAAAAAGACATTCCATGCAAATGGAAATCAAAAGAAAGGTGGAGTAGCAATTCTCATATCAGACAAGATAGACTTTAAAATAAAGACTATTACAAGAGACAAAGAAGGACACTACATAATGATCAAGGGATAAATCCAAGAAGAAGATATAAAAATTGTAAATATTTAGGTACCCAACATAGAAGCACCTCAATACATAAGGCAAATGCTAACACCGTACAAGGGGAAATCGACAGTAACACAATCATGGTAGGGGACTTTAACACCCCACTTTCACCAATAGACAGATCATCCTAAATGAAAATAAGTAAAGAAACAAAACCTTTAAATGATACATTAAACAAGATGGGCTTAATTGATATTTATAGGACATTCCATCCAAAAACAACAGAATACAATTTCTTCTCAAGTGCTCATGGAACACTCTCCAGGATAGATCATATCTTGGGTCACAAATCAAGCCTTAAAAAATTTAAGAAAATTGAAATTGTATCAAGTAACTTTTCTGAACACAATGCTACGAGACTACATATCAATTACAGGAAAATATCTGTAAAAAATACAAACACATGGAGGCTAAATAATACACTAGTACATAACCAAGAGATAACTGAAGAAATCAAAGAGGAAATAAAAAAATACCTAGAGACAAATGACAATGAAAAACGTAGATCCAAAACCTATGGGATGCAGCAAAAGCAGTTCTAAGGGGGAAGCTTATAGCTATACAAGCCTACCTCAAGAAACAGGAAAAATCTCAAATAAACAATCAAAGATTACACCTAAAGGAACTAGAGAAAGAAGAACAAACAAAACCCAAAGTTAGCAGAAGGAAAGAAATCATAAAGATCAGAGCAGAAATAAATGAAATAGAAACAAAACAACAACAACAGCAAATATCAATAAAACAAAAAGCTAGTTCTTCAAGAATAAACAAAATTGATAAACCATTAGCCAGACTCATCAACAAAAAGAGGGAGAGGACTGAAATCAATAAAATTAGAAATGAAAAAGGAGAAGTTACAACAGACAGTGCAGAAATACAAAGCATCCTAAGAGACTACTACAAGCAACTCTATGCCAATAAAATGGACAACCTGGAAGAAATGGACAAATTCTTAGAAAGGTATAACCTTCCAAGACTGAATCAGGAAGAAAGAAAATATGAACAGACCAATCACAAGTAATAAAATTGAAACTGTGATTGAAAATCTTCCAACAAACAAAAGTCCAGGACCAGATGGCTTCACAGGTGAATTCTATCAAACATTTAAAGAGCTAACACCCATCCTTCTCAAACTCTTCCAAAAACTACAGAGGAAGGAACACTCCCAAACTCATTCTATGAGGACACCATCACCCTGATACCAAAACCAGACAAAGATACTACAAAAAAAGAAAATTACAGACCAATATCACTGATGAATATAGATGAAAAAATCCTTGACGAAATATTAGCAAACAGAATCCAACAACACATTAAAAGGATCATACACCATGATCAAGTGGGATTTATCCCAGGGATGCAAGGATTCTTCAATATACGCAAATCAATCAATATGATACGCCATATTAATAAATTGAAGGATAAAAACCATATGATCATCTCAATAGATGCAGAAAAAGCTTTTGACAAAATTCAACACCCATTTATGATAAAAACTTGCCAGAAAGGGGGCATACAGGGAAACTACCTCAACATAATAAAGGTCATATATGACAAACCCACAGCAAACATCATTCTCAATGGTGAAAAACTGAAAGCATTTCTTCTAAGATCAGGAATAAGACAAGGATGTCCACTCTCCCCACTATTATTCAACATAGTTTTGGAAGTCCTAGCCACAGCAATCAGAGAAGACAAAGAAATAAAAGGAATCCAAATTGGAAAAGAAGAAATAAAACTATCACTGTTTGCAGATGACATGATACTATACATAGAGAATCCTAAAGATGCCACCAGAAAACTGCTAGAGCTAATCAATGCATTTCATAAAGTAGCAGGATACAAAATTAATGCACAGAAATCTTGCATTCCTATACACTAATTATGAACAACCTGAAAGAGAAATTAAGGAAACATTCCCATTTACCATTGCAACAAAAAGAATAAAATACCTAGAATAAACTTACCTAGGGAGAAAAAAGACCTGTATGCAGAAAACTATAAGACACTGATGAAAGAAATTAAAGATGATACCAACAGATGGAGAGATATACCATGTTCTTGGATTGGAAGAGTCAATATTGTGAAAATGACTATACTACCCAAAGCAACCTACAGATTCAATGCAATCCCTGTCAAGTTACCAATGGCATTTTTTACAGAACTAGAACAAAAAATCTTAAAATTTGTATGGAGACACCAAAGACCCCGAATAGCCAAAGCAGTCTTGAGGGAAAAAAACAGAGCAGGAGGAATCAGATTCCCTTACTTCAGACTAAATTACAAAGCTACAGTAATCAAGACAATATGGTACTGGCACAAAAACAGGAACATAGATGAATGGAAAAAGATAGAAAGCCCAGAGATAAACCCATGCACCTATGGTCAACTAATCTATGACAAAGGAGGCAAGGATACACCATGGAGAAAAGACAGTCTCTTCAATAAGTGGTGGTGGGAAAACTGGACAGCTTCATGTAAAAGAATGAAATTAGAACACTCCCTAACACCATACACAAAAATAAACTCAAAATGGATTCGAGACCTTATTGTAAGACCGAATACTATAAAACTCTTAGAGGAAAACATATGCAGAACACTCTTTGACATAAATCTCAGCAAGATCTTTTTTGATCCACCTCCTAGAGTTAGGGAAATAAAAACAAAAATAAACAAATGGGACCTAATGAAACTTCAAAGCTTTTGCACAGCAAAGGTAATCATAAACAAGACGAAAAGACAACTCTCTGAATGGGAGAAAATATTTGCAAACGAATCAACAGACAAAGGATTAATCTTCAAAATATATAAACAG
Source organism: Balaenoptera acutorostrata (assembly GCF_949987535.1). Classification (NCBI taxonomy): domain Eukaryota; kingdom Metazoa; phylum Chordata; class Mammalia; order Artiodactyla; family Balaenopteridae; genus Balaenoptera; species Balaenoptera acutorostrata. Next base: position 77,650,720 of record NC_080065.1, on the reverse strand, counting down.
CTCATGCAGCTCAATGTTAAAAAAACAAATAACTGAATCCAAAAGTGGGCAGAAGACCTAAATAGACATTTCTCCAAAGAAGACATACAGATGGCCATGAAGCACATGAAAAGCTGCTCAACATCACTAATTATTAAAGAAATGCAAATCAAAACTACAGTGAGGTATCACCTCACACCAGTTAGAATGGGCATCATCAGAAAATCTACAAGCAACAAATGCTGGAGAGGGTGTGGAGAAAAGGGAACTCTCTTGCACTGTTGGTGGGAATGTAAATTGATACAGCCACTATGGAGTACAGTATGGAGGTTCCTTAAAAAACTAAAAATAGAACTACCAAAGGATCCAGCAATCCCACTACTGGGCATATACCCAGAGAAAACCATAATTCAAAAAGACACATGCACCCCAATGTTCATTGCAGCACTATTTACAATAGCCAGGTCATGGAAGCAACTTAAATGCTCAGTGACAGATGAATGGATAAAGAAGATGTAGTATATATATACAATGGACTTTTACTCAGCCATAAAAAGGAACGAAACTGGGTCATTTGTTGAGACGTAGATGGATCTAGAGACTGTCATACAGAGTGAAGTAAGTCAGAAAGAGAAAAACAAATATCGTATATTAACACATATATGTGGAAGGTAGAAAAAGGGTACAGATGAACCAGTTGGCAGGGAAGAAACTGAGACACAGATGTAGAAAACAAACGTATGGGCACCAAAGGGGGAAAGGGGAAAGTGGCAGGGGGGTGGGGGTGGTGGTGTGATGAATTGGGTGATTGGGATTGACATGTATACACTGATGTGTATAAAATTGATGACTAATAAGAACGTGCTCTATAAAAAAAAAGAGAAAGAAACAAGAAACATCTTAAATAAACAACTTAACCTTACACCTAAAGCAATTAGAGAAAGAAGAAAAAAAAACCTCAAAGATAGAAGAATGAAAGAAATCATAAAGATCTGATCAGAAATAAACGAAAAAGAAATGAAGGAAACAATAACAAAGATCAATAAAACTAAAAGCTGGCTCTTTGATAAACAAAATTGATAAAACATTAACCAGACTCATAAAGAAAAGAAGGGAGAAGAATCAAATCAATAGAATTAGAAATGAAAAAGAAGTAACAACTGACACTGCAGAAATACATAGGATCATGAGAGATTACTACAAGCAACTATATGCCAATAAAATGAACAACCTGGAAGAAACGGACAAATTCTTAGAAATGCACAAACTTCCGAGACTGAACCAGGAAGAAATAGAAAATATAAACAGACCAATCACAAGCACTGAAATTGAAACTGTGATTAAAAACCTTCCAACAAACAAAAGCCCAGGACCAGATGGCTTCACAGGCGAATTCTATCAAACATTTAGAGTAGAGCTAACACCTATGCTTCTCAAACTCTTCCAAAATATACCAGAGGGAGGAACACTCCCAAACTCATTCTGTGAGGCCACCATCACCCTGATACCAAAACCAGAAAAAGATGTCACAAAGAAAGAAAACTACAGGCCAATATCACTGATGAACATAGGTGCAAAAATCCTCAACAAAATACTAGCAAACAGAATCCAACAGCACGTTAAAAGGATCATACACCATGATCAAATGGTGTTTATCCCAGGAATGCAAGGATTCTTTAATGTACACAAATCAATCAATGTGATAAACCATATTAACAAATGGAAGGATAAGAACCATAAGATCATCTCAATAGATGAAGAAAAAGCTTCTGACAAATTCAACACCCATTTATGATAAAAACCCTCCGGAAAGTAGGCATAGAGGGAAATTACCTCAACATAATAAAGGTTATATGTGACAAACTTACAGCCAACATCGTTCTCAATGGTGAAAAACTGAAAACATTTCCTCTAAGATCAGGAACAAGACAAGGTTGTCCACTCTCACCAGTATTATTCAACATAGTTTTGAAAGTTTTAACCACAGAAATCAGAGAAGAAAAACAAATAAAAGGAATCCAAATAGGAAAAGAAGAAGTAAAGCTGTCACTGTTTGCAGGTGACATGATACTATACATAGAGAATCCTAAAGATGCTACCAGAAAACTGCTAGAGCTAATCAATGAATTTGGTAAAGTAGCAGGATGCAAAATTAATGCACAGAAATCTCTTGCTTTCCTATACACTGATGATGAAAAATCTGAAAGAGAAATTAAGGAAACACTCCCATTTCCCATTGCAACAAAAGAATAAAATACCTAGTAATAAACCTACCTAAGGAGACAAAAGACCTGTCTGCAGAAAACTATAAGACACTGATGAAAGAAATTAAAGATGATACAAACAGATGGAGAGATCAACCATGCTCTTGGATTGGAAGAATCAACATTGTAAAAATGACTATACTACCCAAAGCTATCTACAGATTCAATGCAATCCCTATCGAACAAACAATGGCATTTTTCACAGAAGTAGAAAAAAATTTTCACAATTTGTTGGAAACACAAAAGACCCCAAATAGCCAAAGTAATCTTGAGAAAGAAAAATAGAGCTGGAGGCATCAGGCTCCCTGACTTCAGGCTATACTACAAAGCTACAGTAATCAACACAGCATAGTACTTGCACAAAAACAGAAATATAGATCAATGGAACAGGATACAAAGCCCAGAGATAAACCCACACACATATGGTCACATTATCTTTGATAAAGAAGGCAAGAAAATACAATGGAGAAAATACAGCCTCTTCAATGGTGCTGGGAAAACTGGACAGCTACATGTAAAAGAATGAAATTAGAATACTCCCTCACACCATACACAAAAATAAACTCAAAATGGATTAAAGACCTAAATGTAAGGCCAGGCACTATAAAATTCTTAGAGGAAAACATTGGCAGAACACTCTATGAGATAAATCACAGCAAAATCCTTTTTGACCCACCTCCTAGAGAAATGGAAATAAAAACAAAAATAAATAAATGGGCCCTAATGAAACTCAAAAGCTTTTGCACAGCAAAGGAAACCATAAGCAAGACAAAAAGACAACCCTCTGAATGGGAGAAAATATTTGCAAATGAAGCAACTGACAAAGGATTAATCTCCAATATATACAAGCAGCTCATGCAGCTCAATGTCAAAAAAACAAACAACCCAGTCCAAAAATGGGCAGAAGACCTAAATAGACATTTCTCCAATATGATATACAGATTGTCAACAAACACATTTCTCCAAACAAGATACACAGATTGCCAACAAACACGTGAAAGGATGCTCAACATCACTAATCATCAGAGAAATGCAAATCAAAACTACAATGAGGTATCACCTCACACCAGTTAGAATGGATATTATCAACAAATCTACAAACAATAAATGGTGGAGAGGGTGTGGAGAAAAGGGAACACTCCTGCACTGTTGGTGGGAATGTAAATTGATTGGAGAACAGTATGGAGGTTCCTTAAAAAACTAAAAATAGAACTACCATATGCCCCAGTAATCCCACTACTGAGCGTATACCCTGAGAAAACCATAATTGAAAAAGAGTCATGTACCAAAATGTTCACTGCAGCTCTATTTACAATAGCCAGGCCATGGAAACCACCTAAGTGCCCATCAACAGATGAATGGATAAAGAAGATGTGGCACATATATACAATGGACTATTACTCAGCCATAAAAAGAAATGAAATTGAGTTATTTGTAGTGAGGTGGATGGACCTAGAGTCTGTCATACAGAGTGAAGTAATTCAGAAAGAGAGAAACAAATACCGTATGCTAACCCATATATATGGAATCTAAAAAATATATATATATATATATATATTGTTCTGAAGAACCTAGGGGCAGGACAGGAATAAAGATGCAGATGTTGAGAATGGACTTGAGAACATGGGGCGGGGGAAGTGTAAGCTGGGATGAAGTGAGAGAGTGGCATGGACATATATTCACTAGCAAATGTGAAATAGATAGCTAGTGGGAAGCAGCCGCATAGCACAGGGAGATCAGCTCGGTGCTTTGTGACCACCTAGAGGGGTGGGATAGGGAGGGTGGGAGGGAGGGAGATGCAAGAGGGAGGGGATATGGGGATATATGTATATGTATAGCTGATTCACTTTGTTATAAAGCCGAAACTAACACACCATTGTAAATCAATTATACTCCAATAAAGATGTTAAAATAAAAACAGAAAATAAATGAGCCCCTTGAGGACAGGGATTATGCTTCATCCATCTTGTATCCTGGGCCCCAGTGCTCAGCCTTGGGCTCAATAAACATTTGTTAAATGAAAAAAAAAAAAAAAAAAGGTAGACAAATGGGAAGAAAAGAAGTAAAGAAATAAACTATCTTTATTCACTGATGACATGATCATCTATGTAGAAAAGTTGAAAGAACTGACAGAAAATCTCCTGGAATTAATAAGCAATGTTGCATGATACAAGGTTAATAGACAAAAGTGAGTTGCTTTCCTATCTACTGGCAATGAACAAGAGGAATTTAAAAGTTAAAAAAAACCACAACACCATATATATTAGCATCCAAAGAATGAAATGCTTAGGTACAAATCTAACTAAATACATACAAGATATAAGAGGAAAACTACAAATCTGATGAATGAAATCAAGTAAAACTAAATAAATGGAGAGATATTCCCTTTTCATGGACAGAATGACTCAATACTGTCAATATGTTAGTTCTCCCCAATTTGATCTACATTCAATGCAATCCCAAATAAAATCCTAGCAAGTTATTTTGTGGATATCAGCAAACTGATTCTAAAGTTTATTTGGAGAGGAAAAAGAATCATAATAGCCTACACAATATTGAAGGAGAAGAACAATATTAAAGTCAGGTTATGCTACCTGACTTCAAAATTTACTATAAAGCTATAGTACTCAAGAGAGTGTACTATTGTTGCAAGAATAAATAAATGGAGAAACGGAACAGAACAGAGAACTCAGAAATATACCCCATAAATACAGTCAACTGATTACTGATCTTTGACAAAGGACCGAAGGCAGCAAAATGGAACAAAGATAGTCTCTTCAACAAATGTTGCTGGAACTGGACATCCATGCCAAAAAACAAAAACAAAAAAATAAATCTAGTTATAGACCTTATACTCTTCACAAAAATTAACCAAAAAAATGGAATTATAGATTGATATGTAGAACACAAAACTGTGAAACCCCAAAAGATAACATAGGAGAAAACCTAGATGACCTTAAGTAGGGTGATGACTTTTTAGATGCAATACCAAAGACACAACCTATGAAAGAAATAAGTAATAAGCTGAACTTCATTAAAATTAAAAACTTCTGCTCTGCAAAAAAACAATGTCAAGAGAATGAGAAGACAAGCCACAGAGTGGGAGAAAATATTTGAGAAAGACACATCTGATAAAGGATGTACTCCAAATATACAAAGAACTCTTAAAACTCAACAAGAAGAATCAACCCAGTTTTAAAAAGGGACAAAGACCTAACAGACACCTCACTAAAGAAGACATACAGATAACAAATAAGCATATGAAGAGATGCTCCACATTATATGTCATCAGGGAAATGTAAATTAAAACAGCAATGAAATACCAGTACACACCTGTTAGAATGGCTAAAATCTGAAACACTGACAACAACAAAAGGCAGTGAGGACTCGGAGCAACAGGAGCTCTCTAACATTGCTGGTGGGAATAAAACATGGTACAGCCACTTTGGAAGTCAGTTCACAATTTTTTAAACTAAATATACTATTACCATATGATCCAGAAATTGCAATCCTTGGTATTTACCCAAAGGACTTGAAAGCTATGTCCACACAAAAACCTGCACACAGATGTTTATAGTACCTTTATCCATATTCGTCAAAGCTTGGAGGTAACCAAGGAGTCCTTCAGTAGGTAAATGGCTAAATAACCTGTGGTACATCCAGACAACGAATTACTATTAAATGCTAGAAAGAACTGAGCTACCAAGCTGTGAAAAGAAGTGGAGGAAACTTAGGTAAATATTACTCTAGGTGAGAGAAGACAATCTGTAAAGGCTACAAACTGTATGATTCCAATCATGTGCCATTCTAGAAAAGGCAAAACTCTGGAGACAGTAAAAAGATCAGTGGCTGCCAGAGTTTAGGGGTGGTGGTTAGGGCGAGTAGGCAGAACACGAAGGATTTTTAGAGCAGTGAAAATAATCTTTATGATACCATACTGATGGATACATGTCGTTACATATTTGTCTAAACCTATAAAATGCAAAACACCCAAAGTGAACTTTAACGTAAACTATGGGCTTTGGGTTTTTATGATGTGTCAATGTAGGTTTATCTATTGTAACAAATGCAGTACTCTGGTAGGGGATGTTGATAATGGGAGAGGGTAAGTATGTGTGGGAATAGCGGGTATATGGGAAATCTCTGTACCTTCTCCATCAATTTTACTGTGAACCTTAAACTACTCTGAAAAATAAAGTCTTAATAAAAAAAGAATAATGAACAAAATATCTGAACATATTTTTCACCAAAGTAGATATACAAATTCTCAGCAATCACATTAAAAGATGCTAATTATTAGTAATTAGGGAAACTCCAACTAAAACCACAATATGATACTAGTACATATCTCTTAGAACGTCTAAAATTAAAAAGACTGACCACACCTAGTGCTGGTGAAGATGTGGAGCAACTGAAGTGCTCACACACTGCTGGACAGAATGTAAATGGTAAAATCATTCTAGACAACAGTTTGAATATTTGTTGGGAAGCAGCTGCATAGCACAGGGAGATCAGCTCAGTGCTCTGTGAGCACCTAGAGCGGTGGGATAGGGAGGGTGGGAGGAAGACACAAGAGGGAGGAGATATGGGGATATACGTATACATATAGCTGATTCATTTTTTTATACAGCAGAAACTAACACAACACTGTAAAGCAATTATATTCCAATAAAGGCGTTAAAAAAAAGTTAAGCATACAATCACCATATGACGTAACCTTTCTACCCCTTGCTATTTACTCAAAATAAATGAAAGCACATGCCCAAAGACTTGTCACAAATGTACATAGAAGCATTTTTTTGGAAATAACTAAAAACTGCAAGCAACTCAAATGTCCACCAAAGAGAAGAATGGATAAACACACTGCAGTATATTCATGAAGTAAATTACTACTCAGTAATAAATTTAAACAAATACTGATAAATGCAAATATACTGTTGAATCACAAAAAAGTATTACAATAACTTACAGTTACACTTACAGTGCTCTTACACTTACAGAGCACTTACAGTGCTCCTTATGTTGATATACTCACATGGAATTAAAAACTCCGTTCAGTGTCTGTACATTGGAATGAATGTAATTTGTACAATTACTGTAAGACCATCATGATAACAATAAAATATGTTGACAGATGAATCATAAAGAAATTTACCTAAACATACAACCAAAGGTAAAATGATGTATAATAGGAGAAATATATTAAAAAAGAACAATTTCTACCTAGGAGGTCTCATAAGCAAATAACAGTAGTTCCTTAAAGAGCAAACCAATGGAATGAGGGTGAAGTAATTATCAAACAAACAAAAATATAAGACTTTGTATTTGGACAGAAAAATGCATTTAACGTTTGATTACAAAGACTCTAATGACAGAATCCCTGGGTTAAATTCCATCTACCTCTAACTAATTGTGCAATTTCCAGCGAATTACTTAACCTCTATGCACCTAAATTTTCTCATCTTTGAAACTGAGATAACAATAGTACACCCTTCATTATTACATTGTTGTGAGGACTACATGAGTTCAGATATACCAGGCAAAAGCACTTTGAATAGCACCAGGCACAAATTAAGTGCTATGAAAATGCTAGTTCTAGTATTGTTATTGTTATTACTATTATTATTAAAGGATATATATGAATTTTCAAAATAAAAGACATCATTAAGTATTGAGTAAATCTAATAAAAATAAATTCACATCAAGATACATTGCCATGAAATTTCAAAAGCCTAAGAACAAAGGGAAAATGATAAAGCTTCCTGAAAGATGGAAAGAGAAAAAGGGGGGAAAGAAACTGATCACTTACAAAAGCTTGGATTCACAATGGCAATAAGTATTTGAAAAGCACTAGAATATACAACACAATGCAGAATATAGTATGAGAGCAAATTATATAAGACATGCAACAAATTTCTTACCACATGAATTAATGAAAGAATAGGAGAATAAATAAGAAAGTGAAATACACAAGACTAAGGAAAAAAGAGAATTCACTCAAAGAATTATGAGAAATGCCAGGATAAATAATAGGACCAGTGAATAATGGGTCCAGAGTGGAGCAGTTGGTAGAGGATTCCCAGAAATATTTTCAAGGAAAAGAGAGATTTCACAGATCTGACAGTATTATTCTAGGAATACTGGAAGAACTATGGGCTTTAATAAACAGTTATTAAGCAATGTTTACATAGTCATAACAATGTTTATTAATATTTGACTTAGAATCAATCTATAAATTCAAAGGAAAAAGTCAGCTAAGAATGACAGCAGTTGGAAGATAAAAGGGGTGAATTCTGGAATTGCTAGTACCCTCGACTTTCAGAGTCAGGATTTAAGAGACAATGTCTATAGAGAATGGAACAAAAATAAAGGAATAACTATATTCTTTAAAGTCCCAAAATAACCAATAAAGTATCTAAAAATAGTGATATGAATATATTGGGGTGAGAAAGAGGAGGCATGGAGAGTTCAAGCAAACTAAATAGTCAGAAAATAAAAACTGAAGTAAGTCAGACAGAGAAAAACAAAAATCATATGATATTACTTATATGTGGAATCTAAAAAAATGGTACAAATGAGCTTATTTACAAAACAGAAATAGAGTCACATATACAGAAAACAAACTTATGGTTACCAGGGAGGAAAAGGGGGAGGGAAGGGATAAATAGGGAGATTGGGACTGACATTTACACACTACTATATATAAAATAGATAACTAATAAGGACCTACTGTATAGCATAGGGAACTCTACTCAATACTCTGTAATGGCCTACATGGGAAAAGAATCTAAAAAAGAGCAGATATATGTATATGTATAACTGATTCAGTTTGCTGTACACCTGAAACTAACACAACATTGTAAATCAACTATACTCCAATAAAAATTTTAAAAATTAATGCTTAACGTTGATATATCAGTAAACTGAAAATTTTTTTAATATTATTTAGAGATATGCTCTAAGGAAAACAAAAAGTTAAAAGTGGTAGCTCCTTCTGAAACTGGCAGTTGAGTTTAAGAAAGCAGTGAACATGTGCTTGATTATAATCTTACTATAATTTCTATTATTTATCTTTTATGAATGTATGTATTTCATACAAATTAAGAAAAATACTGAAGAATACCACAAAAATATAAAATGTTAGCCAGTGAGTACAAAATGATGAAAAATTAAATGAAACAGAGTCTACAGGCAGACAAATGAAGATATATGGATGACACTTATGATTACGTTAAAGATAGGATTTCAAATCAGTACTGGAAATATTAATTATGATATCAGGACATCAGTTACAAATGAGGGAAGCCTAAGATTAGATCTTTATATTACACAACGCACAATAATATATCCCAGATGGACTTCAGAAACAATTTTTTAAAATATGCTTAAGGTATTGAAAGAAAACACAGGGAAAGGTTTTTTATAATTTGGGCTGAGAAGCCCTTCCTAAAGCAAGAGCAATAACCCAAAACCACAAAGAAAGTCTGCAGGGTTGATTAATAGTGTGTGCTTCTGTTTAAAAATAGCCATAAATGATGTCAAAAAGCAGGTAACAGACTGGAATAAAATACTTGCAATATACCTAGCAGAGAGTATCTGTAAAAATAAAACTGTCACATGACATGCACTATAAATTAATGAAAAGATTATCTAATTTTTTTAAAAATGTAAGATTAAAACAATGTTACCGTTTTACTGATTCTTTTGGCAAAAACAAAGTTTAAGTAAAATTCCCTGGTGTAACCTCTTATGCCTGGTGCTTTTTGGTAAATTGATAACTCTGTATTTCTTGTATGGGAATTGTTCTAAGTAAACTTGCTTTCTCTTAGGGATTAATTAGGAGAAGTAATTTTTTTCCTAGGGAATTATGTTACATCATGTTTTCAAATTTATTTGCATGAATGTTACAAAATAGTATGAGTTTTAAATGTTTTTCTGAAATTCAGTGGTTACTTTCTCCTTATTTAGTATTTTACATATTTGTGATTTCGTCCCCTTTTTCTTGATTAGTTTCTCTAGGGTTTGTCTATTTTAATGATTTTAAAGTATTTTTATTCAATTATTGGTTTTGCTGTTTTGCTATTTTCTAACGAATTTATGACTATATTATTTATTTTCTGCTTTCCTTTTATTTTTTGTTTTGTTTCTAACTTTTTTGATTTACACATTAATTCTCTTTTATTCTTTATTTCTCCTATACATATTTAATGCTATTAGTTTTCTATTGCACTCCCTAGATCTTGATCTGAAGTTTTCATTGCCATTTTTTTTAACAAATTTCTCAATTTTAGTTTGATTCCCCTTTGATGCAAGTCTTATTTAACAAATAGTTTCAAAAGATTCTTGGGAAGGTTTGTTGTTTTGATTTTGTTATTAATTTCTAGTTTTATTGCCACTTGACTGCCTAATATTTTTGGTATTCTTTCTATTTTACAAAAGAATAATTGTTTAGATAATTTTCAAAACAGTAATTTGAGGGAAATAAACAATAAAAAAAAGTATAGTTACCTTTAGATTCATGATTCTATCCTCACCATTCTATTACTACTCTGGTACCACTCCATAGAAAGATGCACAAAAGTGAAGTTAGAATATTGCTTATAAGTTTAGTTTTTATATTTAAATATTCAGAAATGATTTGTGTTCATCAATGGGGAAGTTCTAACCATAATATGATGCAACTATGCCTTGGAATATTATGCAAATTTTAAGAAGAGTGACATGGACCTATATATACCCAGAGCCACATTAAGGAAAAAATAAAAGCAAAATCTCAAGAAAATATAAAATATACTAAATTTTATTAAATGTAAACTGTATACTTACAAATACATGTGTAAGTGAATGTAAGAGAGATTGGGAGTTTGCACACCATACTGTTTGTGGACGTGAGATGGATAAGTGAGTGGGTAAAGGGACAGCTCTTATGGTCTAGACCCCACCCCCCCCCCACCCCAGTGGACCAGGCCAAGGCTAGATTTTATCTAAAATCTCATCCTTGCTCAGGGCTATTTCTATTTTTGGCTTATTTCCTCTTCACAAATTTGTGTGAAGTACACCCTCAGTAAAACTTGGGCCTTCCAATCCCTAACTCTACTATTCTAGGGAACCCAACATTGACTGGCAGGTATGAGTGTAAAGGGATATGGTTAAATCACATTAAAGAATCAAGTATAAGACAGAGTTGGAAAGAGGTTTGTAGATGTTTTGGCATGGAATCAAGGGACACTTCCTCAAGTATGAGGAGCACAGTATTCTTCAAATAGATAAAGATGAGAAAAGTTTGGGAAATAGTAGCTATAACTTCACACACACTGTTAATAATTTTTTTTTTAAGATTTTTATTTCCAATATCTTTTAAAGAATGCACTGGTCTTAGACTTTATACTGCAAAATCAAACGTTTGTTCTCAGGCATTGATTTCAGCTGTCCAAATTTTTGTGAGAATTTCCTTTTGTATAGCACTCATCTTGTTTAGATAGCATCTTTAAATAACTAGTTATAATAATTGGCATGATAAGAGGTGGACTTATTTTACATCTTTTAAAAATATTTTGATATATATGTTTCAATTTAATTACTGAGTATTTTTATAAAAATTAAAAGAACAATATGAGCACTAAAAGCATGTTTTAGGAAACTTTACACAGCCCAATCAGAGTTGGAAAAACATTATCGCAATCCTTTGTTTTTCTGAGTGTTCACAGGAATTGTTGTATTTTACTTTTAAACTTAAAGAATTAAAAGTTAATCAGATGTTGGTGAGAGGTCAGATAAAACACACATCCATATGCTGTCTGATGAGGACACTGAAAACAGTTCTGATAACATTTTTAAAAATTTTCTATTTCAATTTTTTAAAACCTAGAAATCACTAATAAAGGGCACTTAGTCCTATGAAAGATGACATTAAAGGATATTTGCCATCAGAGATTACCTACCAGAACTATAAATCACATGTCATTTAGTGATGTATCTATAACTACTTAGTTGGCATGACAAAATCGGATAGTGATTACATGATTTATGAGGTATAGAGGAGAACCCCTCAAGGGGAATATTCACAGAGACCAAAATATTTGAACATGGAAAGACTATTTTACTTTCCTTAATATCAACTCAGATTTAAATGGGGGAAAATCTAGTGGGTAATTCAAGCACAATTTTATGGTGTTAGATATAAAAGATAAAAAAAATTAGAATGCTTCTATCAAGATGATAAACAAGAATAAAAATGCCTGCAGTACTATAAAGACAGGATATAAACTCTTTTTTCCTCTCAAAAAATAAAAAATGTGATCAACAGAAAAAAGAAGCCAGCATATTTTAGAAGATAAAACATGATCTTGTATTCCTGGTTTAGATTCAATTCCACGATGTATTAATTTTTCAATCTTTGCAGTATTATTTAACTTCTCTGTGCCCCAATTTACTCATTTATACAATGGAGATTAAAATATCTATTTCATAAAACTGTTTTTAAGATTAAATTATCAAACATAAAATCTCTTAGAACCATGCCTGGCATAGAGAGCTGCTCGGTTTTAAATTGATAGCTCTCATTATTTTTAGTATTGGGAAACAAGATAAATCAACCATGCACATTTTGTTTTTCTGTTGCAATGGCTTCAATTTTACCACAACTTCTATTTAAAAGAATACATGGAGGTAAAAACATAAATGCTTGTGTTGTCTGAATGAGGTGTTTCAGGAGCATCAAAATGAATGAAACTAGATAATGGCCTGCAGAACTGATGCTCTGTTCAACGCACTGTTCTGTTTCCAGTAGACTTGGTTAAGACATAGTGGGATGAAGGCAAGAAAAGCTTTTTCAAACAGCTCTTTATACGGAAAACTCTTCTGTGGTGCGTCAACATTGTCAAGATGTTTAGGAAGAGACTGATTTTAGACAATTCATCAGTTCTCTCTGGTCTAGTCAAAAACAGTGGCTAACATTTATTAAGGTCTGTTTCTCACACTATTCAAAACATGTTAAATGTATTGATTCCTTTAATCTTATGATAACCTTATAAAGTAGTACTTTCATTCTCATTTGGGGTGGTAGAGATAAATGTGGCAAGGCTCCTGGCTTCATGTTCTGCCAGAGATGGAGGCTCATGAGTTTAAAAACAAGCAAGCAAATCAATAGGTCTGGACAATTCAAGTACTCCATCCTCTTCACAATTGAGAGCATTGCAGGGATGGATCTGGGGAAGTTATTAATTTCTCTTGTTTCAATTTCCTAACCATCCACCTCATCCAGTTATGTGAAAATTAAATGACGCTAGAAATTAAGTATTCAAAAATGCTTAGAAGGGTACCTGAAACATTCAATCCATAAGCACCCATAAATTTAGCTATTATTGTTGTTGTTATTATTATATTAATCCTAAATTGGTAAGATTTGAGTTCCCTGTACTAGCAATTCTTGGAGCTCAACATAGAGAAAATCTTTTTGGATCCCTGGACTCACAATTATGAAAGTCAATTTCTCTTTATGCATTGATTTAAAAGTAATATAAATTTCTACAAATGAAACTAAAAAACTCTTAACTGACACAAATGTTTAATGATTTTTTTCATTTTGTACTATGATCCAACAATGTTGCTTAGGCATTTTGCTTCTGATAATGATGATGTTTATTTAAATATTAGGACATATATTAGAGTATTATATATGCATATTTGTGTATACATGTGTGTGCATACATATATACACATATATATGTGTGCATATATATACATATATGATTTGGCAAGTACCAAATGAAATGATTTTTCTTCAATTGCTACATAGTATAGTAACAGAGACATGCTATATAGTGCTAGACTAACCAACAGTTTAATAGTGATTTTTCATATGATCACAACTATAACATAAATTATCTGTGGACAAATATTTTAAGGTAACATAACAAATGAAAAAATAAACATTTCATGACTAGAGTGGTGAGATTTTAGGTTAATGTTTTTCTTTCAAATTAATTTTACCTGGCTATACTTTTGTTAGGATTACCAAAGTCAGAAGAAAAAGTAGCAATAGATGGATATTTGCACTTTTGAACACTATACCTCTACTAATGCCAGTACATTCACTTAAAATACCCACTCCTTTCCTCCTCATTTCTCATAATTCCATTCATCATTCAGGGCCTGTCTCAAATCCCACTTCTTCAATAAATGTCTCTCTGACTACCTCAACCTGAAGTAAATTCTCCTAGCTCTGAGCTCCCCTAGAAATTCTTGTCTGCACTGTGTGTTCAGAAATTAATCATGCATTGTCTTGAGATAGTGAAAAGAGAGCTGGGCTTTGAAGTCAGACTTGAGATGCATCCTGACTCTTACTATAAAATAGCTGCATGACCTTGGGCAAGTTATTTGTTCTGTAATAGATAGGCACTGTTTTGAGTCCTTTTGTGTAGATAAAGGAATTGACACACAATGTATGTCTCTATCTTAATCTGTAAGTCTCTAGATTGCTATAGTAAAGTGTCCATGGCTGCATTGTAAATTGCGCAAACAGGATTCAAACCCTGGCACCCTGGCTTTAGAGTCCATGTTCCTATGCAGTATACTATATCACCTTTCAATTTCTGTTCCAGCAGTTCGTGATGGTTACTAAACTCAGAGACTTATTAAGCGGATGAAATTAAATAACTAAGTGCTTGGCACATAGGTGTATAACAAGTGCCATTTGGCATCTCCCTTGTTTCATTCCTCATGTATTGCTGCCTCAAACTACCACTTCTGTTATTAACTTTTCCTTTGTTTATATCTTGTCTGTGCAGATGGATCATACACTGCCTGAGGCTCCCATAATATCTGGCACTTTGCTGAACACATGCCTAAGCAAGGTATTCAAACACCTTTGCGACCTAGATTGATGCGCGTTCAGCTTTACCTTTCCCCACTCCCTGACGTCTAGACTCAGTAGTTTCCTGCAAAACTTCTGTTTCACCACTTCAACTACTGCAACTCCCTCTACCTACAATGCCCTTGCCACTCTCCTGTGACTAATGCCAACGCCTACATATTCAGCTCTGCCTGTCCTCCTTCTCAAAGCTACCCCTAAACACCCCAGTTGGGGAAGAGCCTCATATCTATGGTCCTATAGCCTCCTGTGAATACCACTGTTCAGAGTACAGTAAGCCAGGTAAGCACAAATTATTTCAATACCCTGTGGCAAGATCTGGAAGACAGGGACTTGATTCAAGCCATCTTAGTATTCCCAATACATTGCACAATAACTGGAGCTGTAGGCATTCAATAGGTGAATTTTCTTTATAATAGACTTTTCTTTCTTTTTTTTTTTTTTTTTTTTTTTTTTTTTTACTTCACTTAGAGAAAGTTTTGGAGAAAAGTATTCCTCATAATACAGTCTCTTCTTCCATGAATTACACACATGTTAGCATTTCCCAAAGTATGTCTGTGCAGAAGAATGTTCTGTGGGGAAAAAAATGGTCCTGTGGCCAAATATATTTGGAAATGACTGCCTATTTTCACTCTCATTATCGAAAACCAGCTGTATCACGATACATGTTAATTCAATAAATATTTATTGAGAATCACACACAATATAAGACGTGAATAAGACAGAAATAAACTATGCCCTTATGGATTTTATGATCTATCAGATCTCTGAGAAGTCTTGAAATAAAAAAATATATTTGCCTCGTTCACCAGTATGTTCCAATATATTTGATCAGAGATCCTTAATACATAACAATATTCCAGACACACATTACGGAACATATTGCCCAGCAATGTTACCCAGATTAGATAATGCTTTTTCCTCTCTTAACCTAAGTTTATTCTTTGTATTACTTCTAATTTCCATGACAACTAGGAGAAATTGATAATTCCACAGTAACAGTACATATTATTAAATATTAAAACTAATAGTTAGAAATGTTTAAATTGCAGTTCTATTCGAAGATACTTTATAGTGTTAAAATGCTATTAATTGATATTAAAGCATTGAAAATAAAGTGAGGCAAAAGTAAAATGTCATTAAAGACTTGTACTATAGGTAGACATAAAAAAAGGTTTGTAAAAGACTAATTTACTGATTTGCAGTTGCTAAATGAATACATAACTGGATTTACATAGTGTTTAGTTGAATACATGTTCCAGCCTGTGCTATGATACTGTAACTTGGTTTCTATAAATTAGTCTAGATTTTTACTACCAGACTGAAATGGAAAATTAGAAAAATTAAAAGAAAAAAATCAGGCACCACTCTTCTGTCACATGTAGTTATTTCTTGGGGGAAAAACGTTGTAAATTATATGGTCAATTGATTTTTTTCTTAATTTTCATATTACTTTCATGAGTTACTAGCCAAAAAAGGAAGTCATTTTATCAGACTTAATTTATCTTGACACCTCACAGCTTTTAAACACCTGTTTCATATTAAAATTTTCTCTTTCTTTGGTATTAGTAGCTTTTTATATGTTCGTCTCCATCTACTCACATGGATATTTTTTCTATATTCTCTCCAATGGTAACACCTACTATTTTCATCTTTTCACTGGGGGCGTTACCCAAGATTTAATTAGGAGATCTTTTCTGTATAGTTTTCTGTCTATATTTACCTCTATATCACCAGAGATTAAATCAGTACCTCCAACATGCCAGCTGCTCAGAAATATTTGCTAAACGAATGTATGAGATAAAGCTGAATAAACTATGGCAGTTGTGGATGGCAAAAAGTAGGAGAATAGGGGACAGTAGAAGGGATAAAGGCTCACTTAAGGTGACCCAGGCTTCACTCTTTTGCCACATGAGATACTGACATTACAGAAATTTGAGCTAAATCATGGCTTTATCAATACTAAATGGAACTCTGGAGTTGTTAGAACTTACGTCCAAAACATACGTGTTAGCAAGAGGGACCATGTCTATTTTATTTACCCTTTTATTCCTAGTGCCTTGAACAATGTCTGGAGACATAGTATGCACTCAAATATTTGCCAACAAATAAAGCCAATCAATTAATTCATGAGGAAAAGTATCATCAATATTGTGCCCGCAGAATTTTCCACCAGGGTGGTGGAGAGAAATATCTTTTAACAGTCAATTCATCAAATCACAGTCACTGCTTAGGAAATTTCTTGAATTTTAGCTTTTCCATGTCTATATTTCTTACTCTTATATGCAATAGTTTATGTTAATATTCTAATCATAATATACATTTTCATAACTAAACATAAGAATAGATTAATTATATTTATCTTGAGGTCCAAATTACCAGATGGACACTGATACAACTTCATATTTTATTCAATCATTCCCTATGTATAATATTCCAAAGTTAATTGCAATTGAAGTCATATTTTTAACATTCCTTAACAATACGACCAGTGTCATACCTTATCATACATAGTATCTAGCTTTTTTGCTACTCATATAGTTGATGCTTAATGAGTATTTGGTAATCTAATGAATGATCGAATATTACTGATACCTTGAGAGCCATAGTCTTCTCAAAGTTTCTTTAAAGTTTGAATTATTTTACAACTTGAATCAACTCAAAAAGATAGCAAAGCCAGTGGTCAGCATCTCTTGACCCTCCCTGCAATGGTGGGCTCCTCATTCTTTCTAACTCTTTATTAACTAAAATTCCAACTCTGAATATGCCACTCACTTAAAAAACTTACACTTCTCTTCCTCATTTCTCCTAATAAAAAATTGCCTATATAGTCTCTTGTTTCCTGAAAAGCAATTCTCTGAAATCTGGAAATGATGAAGCCCAGTTTTCCTAAATGGTTCTGTCTTTACCACTCCCTAGGTGCCACCAAGATATTGAGCATTGATATTTGGTGTATAAAATGTACTTGACTAAACTAAAACAAAACTAAGAAATAAGCAAATGCATTATGTTATACAATTCTACTAGATACTTAAAAGTTTTGAACAGTTTTCTCCTCTTTAGAATTTCCTTTAATAATTTTACTTTAAATGTTATTCTTCCCATGAAGCGAGATGAAGATGTAAAGGGGTAAAATGGAATGGACAGAGTTAGTGGGAGAGAAATGTCAAGTCCACGTTAAGCGAATTGTATAACAGGACTTTTATCGAAAGGAAACATTAATATTTGCCAATAATGACAGTCAAAAAAGAATCAAAGGTCCATTCATGAAGATTACAAAGTCAATTATCTAAAGCTTTAAAAAATGACCTCAAATCTAATTAAAATAAAATTGAGTTAGCATATTATAATGTTGAAATAATTGAACCAAATATATGGGTGTCTTGTATGTCCATCTGGAAATTTGAAATTTGGGACAAATTTACTTGACACATTTTTATGTTTAGTTATAAAACTACAAATTGTGTTTAGAATGTTAACATCAACAATTGCATAATAAGGTAGAAATGCACCTTTTTTAGTGTCTTTTCTAGCCTTCTAAAAGTTCCTGGATGGGTAATAAAATCTCTATTAATACTTTTATAATGAACTCTCACTGTAAGAAAAAAACATGTAGCATTTTAAAGCTAGCTGTCATGTAATGTACAAAATAGTGAATACATTTGTTATTCATTACCTGATACTTTATAGTTATGAATTTTTCATATCCCTGTAGTGTCATCTTACCCCAGCTGCCCTGGCATACATCCTGGTTCAAATCAGGGCCAGCCAAACATAAACAAATAAATGAAGTTGAACAGGTAAGTCTTAGACATCCTTTTCCATGATACAGAGAAAAATCTTTGTTTTGATTTTAGAAATACTGTAGTCAGGAGGTATTGGTAAAAGGGATTGTTGGTTAATACTAATGAATAATTGAAATTCATTCATATTTTGAGATAGTTGCTGGATATTAACTCTAGAAAACTCAGAACATCCTTAGAACTATGTCATTTTCATACAGCCATAGAAGTTAATAAGTCCCTAGTCATCCATGCTGCTATACTTGGGACATTACCTCCTGAATTCTTAGAGTCATGTTTTTATTGCCTTAAGAAATATATTAATTTATATTTCATACATCTCTCACTGATATTCACTTGGCAAAATAATTCTATCATAATATCTCACTAATGATATTTCAAATATCCCTTTCTCTAAAAGATAGGTAGATTTAGAAGCATGCCTTAAATTGTGATGCCTTAGATTAGTAAGTTAAGTGTACTGTACAATGAGCTGGTTCTGTTGGCACTCTTATTTTCACCATGACACCAAGAGAAATAATATTTACCTATGAGACACATGCAATATTTTGTGTAATTTCCCAAGAATTTACTGTAATTCAGTCACCTATGTTCTTTTTTTTTTTAATCAAAGTAAGTGAGGATAATGATAGTATAAAAATAACCTTGAATCTTTTCTCTATGGTAAATAAATCACTTATGAAATTTCATATTTTAGTTTTTGTTAATAGAAAACACCTTGGTGGAGATCTCACATGAGATTTTGCCACATACCTCTATAACTGTTAATGTAATGTAGCTGCGTTCTAAGTTAACTGTACTTTTTTGGACCTAAAGTACCGTTCTCATATCTGAATCAAAATGGTGTCAATATTAAACTAAAGTTAATGTTGAACTTCCATTGGTTCCTATGTAGAAGTGGACCTGAAGCTTGTTCTATTAAAGATGATCCAGGTTCTTATCTCAACCATTCAATCAGAATCATACAAGCTTTCTCACACTGTAATAACTTCCAGATGGTGGATGAACTAAAATAAAACTCATAAAACTAAAATAAAATAAAACTTTCAACAAAAGTTTGGGAAAATATTAGCCAAGTACAAAAGACTAAGAACACTAAGGAAGTTATTTTCAACCTAGTTTTTCCTTGCTTTAAAAAATGCCACTGGCAAGAATAATGATGCTTCCATAATGTTACTAGAGTGCTGTATTTGTAAAGCAGCATGTAAGCCTCATAAAAGGGTAATGAGTTCCTTAAGTGATAGTTAAATAAGCTTTCACGTAGAGATATGCTGAGGTACTACTGTTCATGGGCAGCACTAGAGTTGCATTACCTATTTTGTATTGCAATTTTCACTAACAAAAAAAAAAGGAATTACAGTAATGGTCACATTTTCTTCCTCTGACATAAAAAAGAAAGCTAGTGGAATTCAACTAAGAGAATGGATAAAATCTTATATAAAATTTATACTTATTTGGCTATTCTCCTTTATATAAGCATGTCCTTTGAGTAGGAGTAAATTTCTCTGGCTAATCATAGAATTACCCCCAGATACCTATTTTCAGTTGATTTGGTCTCTACTCGATTTATCAATTATTACAGCTTCATAAAATATGCATATGTCCCTTGATATTTATATTAAGTAACACTTGTCTTCTCCCTTCCATGTAAAATAACAGTCAATAAAAGGAATCATTCAGTATTGGTGAAATATAATTTAATAGAAGACATAAAAAGTTTTTTTTAAAGTCCTTCTATCTAGTTTCACCCTTCAGGAGAAAAATCTTGTCTATCATGTAATTGAAATCCCCTAAGAATAGAAATTCCATATTAAATTCCATTGGTTAATTGCCTACACAATCAAGAAGACTTTTCTATCCTCTATCACCATTCTTAATTGGATTTCTTGCTCTTTAGCAACAAGAGGAAACAGATGGTTCCAGAAATCAGAAATTTCCAGTAAGTGGCAGGTACATGAAATATCTTAGTGCTTTGTCATATTAAGTTTGGCAAGACAACATGTAGAGGAAGGAGAGATTATATCTAAGAAGCTTGTGAGCAAACTTCTAAAGGATTCAAATGGAAATTATAACTTTTGGGGCAGATATTTAAAAAGAAATGCTTTTGAATGATAGACCGCAGAAAATAATATAGACTATGGTGAGGTAAAGCCCTTATTATTAAGTCTGAAGTTAAATCAAAAAAAAAAAAAAAGCTCAACAAGGAAGACTAGAGGATAAAACTTTCTGTGGTTTCATAAAAAGCTAAGCCCATTGGCACCCAACTATTGAAGTGTTCTCTTCCTAACAAATATATGAACTTTTTGCATGAGTTAAATCAAGACAGATAAAAGTGCCCAAATGCTAAATTATATTTTCATTGGACAGGGTAAGTGTATATTTCTACCATTTAGATTACAGACTTTATTTAATAGAAGAGCCAAATGAAAAACTTGATGCTCCTCTGTAGCCACTCATGTGTAAAAATCTGTGCATATTTGAAAAATAGAAACAAAGGCAGTTTTTTAATCCTTAAATCTGAAACTAGTTGGTGGGTAGGGCGATCTGCTCAGCCTGAGTGCAACTGGTTCCTCAGCACATAGTCTTAGGCCAGAGGACCACATGAAGCACTTTTAAGACAATTTCTGTATATTTTTATTCCAGATTCCCTATAATAAAAAAAATTAAAATATACCAAGGAATTTGTACATACAAATATACAACGAAATGAGTATTTCCTTCACAGGAGAGGGGGAGAGAATAAGAAATTTATATTAAGTTCTTCCTAAAAGGCTGGATTTTTAAAAAGTTTCTTTGGGGGGCAATTATAATTCTTAATGATATTCAAATCAATTTTAATACCTTATAGCAAAAAAGTGAATTATAAACCAATAATACCCTAATTTATTTTAAACATCTAGACAAAAATTGATAAGAAAAATGAAAACAAAGTTCAAAATAAAACTTTAAACGTAAAAATAATTGAAATATATTCTATAATGAAAAAAACACTGTTCTTAAAAAATAACTTGAATTAAGTCATAATTGAAAAATGGATATTAAGTTTTTAAAAATAATGTGCTAAGGAATGGTTTGACTTAAGGAATAAAATGACTGAATTAATATTCAGAGTTAATATTCTCCACCCTAACCAAATGGAGAATAAAAATAACAAGTCCCTTGCCTCCAGTCTCACTTTTATTCATTCATTTAAGAGTAATTTATGAAGCAATTGTTTGGGCAAACAACGATATATGAAAAACAGCACACAATGTATGTGTTGTTAAAATATTTGTTGATATTATTTGACTATATTTCTTCCTGTGATAGTCTATTACACTATTTGATTACAAAGGAGCAGATCTCTAGAGATCTTCACGTATCTACCGCCTGAGTGTGTTTGCAAAATTCTAAAATAGTCCCCATGACTTTTATCCCCTAGTATTACACTTGTAATTATGTTCTGTTACATGGCAAAGAAATTTTGCAAATATCATTAAGGTTACTCGTTAGTTGCCTTAAAATACGGAGTGGGCCTAGCAATTTTTTTTTTTTTTTTATACAGCAGGTTCTTACTAGTTATCTATTTTATACACATTACTGTATATATATCAATCCCAATCTCCCAATTCATCCCACCACCACCATCACCCCCCGCTTTCCCCCCTTGGTGTCCATACGTTTGTCCTCTACATCGGTGTCTCTATTTTTCTAGATTCCACATATATGTGTTAATATACGATATTTGTCTTTCTCTTCCTGACTTACTTCACTCTGTATGACAGTCTTTAGGTCCATCCACATCTCTACAAGTGACCCAGTTTCATTCCTTTCTATGGTTGAGTAATACTCCATTGTATATATGTACCACATCTTCTTTATCCATTCATCTTTCAATGGGCATTTAGGTTGCTTCCATGATCTGGCTATTGTAAATAGTGCTGCAGTGAACACTGGCGTGCATGTGTCTTTTTGAATTATGGTTTTCTCTGGGTATATGCCCAGTAGTGGGATTGCTGGGTCATATGGTAATTCTATTTTTAGTTTTTTAAGGAACCTCCATACTGTTCTCCATAGTGACTGTATCCATTTACATTCCCACCAACAGTGCAAGAGGGTTCCCTTTCCTCCACACCCTCTGCAGCATTTGTTGTTTGTAGATTTTCCGATGATGCCCATTCTAACTGGTGTGAGGTGATACCTCACTGTAATTTTGATTTGCATTTCTCTATGAGCAGAGAGTTCTCTCCAGCTGGTAGCAGAAGGGGAAATCAGGGACTGGACGCCTGAGGGGAACTTGATGCACTGTTGCTGGCTGGGAAATGGAAGGGCCATGTGGAGAGAACTTGAGAGAGATCCTTAGAAACTAAGGGCACCGCGAGCCACCAGCCAGCAAGGAAACGGGAACTTTGTTCTATAGGTGCAGGAAACTGGATACTACAACGATAAAGAGGAGCTTGGAAGCAGATTGTTCCCATAAGCCTCCAAATAAAAGCCCAGGCTGGCTGACACCTTGATTCTGACTTTGTGAGATCCTAAACCAAGAGCCGAGTGGAGCCCACCTGGACTTCTAACCTACAAGAGCTATCAGCAAGTAAATGGCTATTGTTTTAAGCTGCTAAATTCATGATAATACATTACACTCCAATTAAAAAAGAAACAAACAAAAACAAAGAACTGCTCCACCAGGATAAAATTGTTATAGTAAGCCAAGAAAATAATCTTGAATTTGGAAACCTTAGACCTCAAGGAGACACAGGCCATAATGAATGTGTAATAAATCACATGTGGGCTTTAAGGCTCCCAATCTTTTCAGCATAAGGAGAACAGATAAAGTTTCTTATGAGCTTGGAAAGGAGGTTTTTAAAGGACAATGTTAATAATCAATTCCATATTCAAGAACTTAGATGGTATTGGATTTCTGAGAAGGAGATCTGTCGCCTTTCTCTTCTTCAAGACTTGGCTGAAATTAGGGATTTAACAAACAGATAGGTTTGGGGATCTAAGCCACAGAGAGATTTGTGTCATCTTTCCTGGGAAGAGCCCAGGAAGAGGTAGTTGGTGATAATAATGGTAAACAAATGGCAAATCATGGTAAATAAATTATAATTATTAACATTTGTTAACTTTATTAAATGTCAGACACTGATGTAAATTAATCAATTATTTCACCTAAAACTTACCAAAAACTTACAAAAATAGTAAGATTAAACTACTATTTCCCCTACTTTGCAAGTGGAAAACAGGTACAGAGAATTTAAATACTTTCCCAAATCCCCACAGCAGGTAAGTACAGGAGGCGGGATTTGAATCCCAGTACTCTGGTTCCTTGGTTTGGGCTCTTAACCACTAACCTAAGGTTTTCGGACAGTAGGAAAAACCAACAGAGGAAACTATTTTCATGATGTTTTTAGGCAAATGATCTAGAGAGACACTATGATACACCTGTTTGTCCCATCCCAATACACACATCTCTAAATGGCATGGGGGCAAGACAATAATTCTTCTGTGTCCACATATGTGAGTAGTGAAAGATCATAGATGGATGGCCTCACCATTTTTCCAATATATGGTGGGATCATCAGAAGAGTAAACATTCTTTGCACCTGAAAGGGGCAAAGCATTAGTAGAGAACTGAACCTAAAAATATCTTAAACTCAGGTAAAAGAACAAGAAGGCCCCCCAAAGTTTGGTCAACCCTGGGAGCTAACTATGTCCATTTCTACTCCACCAATATATAAACCATTCTTAAATACAAGTCTCACATTTTATTTTGATATTGAAATACATGGATGTTTTACAAATAACAGGATTTCATCCATTTTGTTCATTAGGTATTTTGTACAAAGAGGTTTCCTAACTTACTTTGCATATATCTATTATAGGTTAACCTTCTGAAAAAAGTTTTCAGGATTAAAAAAAAATCTGCATTATCTATATATTTTAATTATATAACTATGAATGTATGGATATCATCAGGTAGTCTAAAATATAAGAAATAATCTGGAAAAACTAAATATTGATCCACATTTTATCAGAATTGCTTTGGTATATAAGTAAAATTTTAATCTACTTATGTGCTTTATCTATTAATTTTATATCTACATAGTCAATGGAAATTTTAGATAGGTACATATGTTTACATTTACTTTTCCTTTATTGTCAAATCTTATTTTAGTATATGCCAGCAAAGTAAAATAAACAAACAAACAAACAAAAACAAAAAGAAAACAACAGATGTTTCTTGCAAAGACCAAATAAAAAGTGTGCATTACATTTATACCTCTATTTTTAGCAACCAGAATGAGATCATATATTAATTCTATGTACTGATAAATGATGCCAAAATGTATAATATCATACATTTAGTTTTAAAGTGAAACCTAGAAATTTTAGTTAGATCTAAACTTAGCTGTGTCTCTTCAGATTCATCACTTGGTACCATATGTTGTGTTTCTGATCACAATTCTCATAATCTGTGGAGAGGCTACAGATGTCTGCCTTTAAATAAAAACAGCTAGCAGTTTGCTAAAGAGTGGACATGGGCCACATTTCTAATTTTAAGTTGGAAAATTTGTTCCATTTTACAGATTTATTTTTACCCCTGAACAGTCCTAACAAGATTTGCTAAGTTTGACTATTATAGACAGTTCATTTTTTATCAGTTTATCCATTTCAGGTAATATTTTTCAAAGATCCATACTAAGGCTATGTTCTGAAATTTAATGCAGTAGTTACTTTCACTTACTATTTTTAAAAATTTTTTGAGTGTAAGTGAATTTATAATTTCCTCTTTCCTGATCATGGATGATCTCAAAACACTTTCACTCTTTACTCTCAATTGTGTAAAACTGTCAGTGAATGGAAAAAGATTTCTGTATTTACATTCATTTGAGACATTCCTAGAAATGTAATCCTACAAGTTAGGAATTGTTGTTGAATAACTTAACGATTGTTATTGAATAATTCATCCAACTTATGGATAAAGAAACTAAGGCTCAGAGAAATTGAGTTGAGTCACAAAACTAGAGTGGCAGATTTAGAGCCCAATCAAGGAAAAGTGATTCACTCAACTAAGTTAGTTAAAGAAGCTATACTTAGAATTGTTGGACAGTGTTAGCTAACACAGGCATATTTTGTATTTCCGTTTCCAGGTTTTCAAACACTTATATTTAATTATTTTCCTATGTTTAACTACTCTCTTGAAGTTCAGACATGAAGTGGTACTGTATATTTTTAAAAAATGAAAAGCATACAATGTGTATATAAATGGGTAGATGTTCAGCAGTACATAATATTATTAATCTTTCCAAAGTGTAACTTTCAGAGGAAATGATCTACATATATTTAAACATAGAGTTTCAATGAAAGTGATTATTTCTGGATGCTGCCATATCTATTTCTAAATATTTTAATTTTGCCTAATTTTATTGGAATTCTATAACAGTTATTTATTAATAATTAATTTAGGACCTCTCTTTCTCTCTTTATAGGTCTCTTTATTCTTAAATTATTTTCTAGGAATGGCTTTCCTTCTTGTAATTTCCAATTCACATTTTTTGAACTGTGCATAAACAGGTAAAAGTTGATTCCAGAGGGAATATATTAACTGGCTCAGGACACATCTGATACTCCAACTCCATGATAAATCAAGAAAACCATGTCATTTTGGATAAGAAAAATGACATGGTTTATCTCCAGTACTGTTAATATTCTTTGGTAATTTCTTAAAACTGTCATACAGCTAGAACTATCATAAAAAATGGTGAAATGTGGTATTTCCAGAAGTTAAGTTGGCACAACTTTTCATTAAAAAAATACCATTGATACAGAAAATTGCTAAATTTACTGAATGCATGTGCCTTAGATGTTTTGTATTTCATTAATCTAGTCATTCTAAAAAAGCAATAGCGACTGTTGGTTAAAACCAACCAGGGTTCTTACTCTACAAGAGTTATGCTACCTGTTACTGATATGGAAGAAGTCTGGGCATAGTGACCATTATTAGCATGACTGCATCACAATAATAATAAATGGTACTGCCAGTAGTGTTTTTGCAAGTTTCTGTTACTTCCTTATTGCTCACTAGCCTTTCTTTACTTATATAAATAAATAAAGGAATTTGGGTTGTAAATCTGTGATAATCATTATTAATATATCACCCTGTTAGTTAGGACCACATTCATTGTGGGATTTCTTATCCATCCCAGACTTGTTTTACTCAGCTGGCTAGATGATATTTTGTAAGATAAGATAACATTTCCTTAACTGTGCCATTTTAAAACAATGTGTGTGGTTTATTGATAAAATGAAAGGCCATTATGCTCAATACTAATTCATTGTTCCTACTTACCTGTGAGATTTAGTCCTCAGAATCCTCCTTATAGGGCCTTTTATTTTATCAAAATGATAATGGTGATGAAGATAGATAGATAGATAAGTATTTATATTCAAAATGTAAAGTATGTAAAGGTAACCAACACGGTATTAATAATACATTATGAAAAACTAGACATATCCCAGAAATGGAAAAGTGGTTTTACATTGGGAAATATACTAATGTGCTTTTCTTCATATTTAATAGATTAATGAAAACTATGGAGAAAACATATTCAACAAGATTCAATATCCATTCATGATAAAACTCTCAGTGAACTATCTCTACATACTTCTATACTATCTCTACAACTTTCTTAAACTTTTAAATTATAACTCTAGATATCATTTTAATGCTACTTCTACTCAATACTGAATCAAGAAGTCCTAGAGTATAAGGATTGGAAAGTAAGAAAAAATATTTTCATATTTGGAAATAACAAGAGTGAAATGGACAAATTATAAGAACTGGTCAGGGTTTCAGCAGTAGTGCTGGATACAAAATCTCTATATAAAAGGCACTGCATTATCATACGCCAGTAACAGATAATGTTATAATACAAATGATAGTAACAATAACAAACAAGTTGAGAGAAAAAAAAAAGCACGTTGAAGAACATAAAAATTCCATATCAAAAACTACCAATTTCCCCTAGGTTAATCTATAATCAGTGTAAATGTAAACAAAATCTCATAGATATCACCACAATGTGATTTATATTTAAAAAAAAAAAAAAGTAAGGGCCGAGAACACCCAAGACGATTTTGAAGAACAAGGTGCAGATACCAGATATCAAACAATAAACCACTAGAGTCATTAAGATAATACTAATACAGAGACAGACAATTCAATGGAATATTATCAAGAACCAAGTTACTGACCTATTTAATATAAAAAATTTATCTATGAAAAATGTGGTATTATATATTGATGGCAGATACTGAATATTTTTGCATCTGTAATTGGAAGTGAAAACACTATGACTTGTTACTTGTATTGCCCTGATCTGAATGTACCAGTGAGGTTTAAAATGGTTAAAAAGTCCCCTTTTTCATTGCTTAAAAAAAAAAAAGGATATAGCTTCGAATTATTGGCTTTTAAAAAAGTCTTTAACACTTGATAATAGCTGTATAAAACTCATGGACTTATTTCACTAAAGCAGTCATTAATTAGAAAATACTGATGTAATGTATTTAATGACTGTAGGTAATATTTAGGTATTTTATTTCTTCTATACAAATAAACTAAATTTTGTTCTAGGAAAAGTATAAAATTAATCTAAATTCTTATGTTTTTGGAATAAGTTTCTAAAATATTCTATTTTTCTCAATTCATATTTATATCAGTTTTGTCATTTATAATAATGCCAAATTTGTGTCTTCTCTTTAGATTATTCAAATTTTTTTCCAGAGAGTTTCCTATTTTATTAAATTTTATAAAGAACTAATTTTTGGCCTTATGGTTCCTTTCCATTATATCTTTGTCTTTTATTTCCTTAAATATTGTTTTTCTCTGTTAATACCTCCATTGTATTTAATTTGGGTTTGTTCTGTCATTTTTTTTCTTAGTAATATTTTATAGTTTTATTCTTTTCTAATGTAATTATTTAAAGCTATAAACTTCCCTTGAAGCACCCCTTAATTTAATTCTATAAGTGTTTATATGCAATATTTATATTATTGTTTACTTCTCACTTTCATTAAGATGTATTCTTTAAAATGAAAGTTTAGGAGTATGCATTTCCAAATATAAAGTCCATGAAGTTCTCTTTTTACACTAAACACTAATTTCATTTATATTGTAGTCACAAGGGACTGTATGATTTACATTCTTTGACTTTGTTGATGCTCAGTCTACAACTTGATGTTGATACTTGAGATTGATATGTGTGCTTGAAAATAAAGTATATTTTGATTAGTCCCACTCAAATACTCATTCCTGCTCTGCTAAAAAAATAAACTAAAGCTTTGGCTCTGATGTTAAATTTGTCATTATCTCTATAAATCTCGATTTTTTCTCTCTATTGATATTATTAAATACATGCATTTTATGATGTTCTATCTCTCAGGTGAACTGTAGCTTTACTCACTGATTAAGTAGACTTAATAAGGCTTTCTTTTCTTGAAGTACATTTTCCTTGCTGCTAATATAGATGCAATATATTTCTTTAGCTTAGTGTTTGCTTGGTATCACTTTTCCTGCTCTTTCATTTTCAGACTTTGTTTTCAATCTCTCCTTTAAAAGTTTTTATAAGAAGCAGATATATTGTGATTTCTTTCAGTTTGTCATTCTGGAACTTTTAGATTACATTGATTATGATTACTAATAGTTTTTAAAAAATATGTTATTTTAATCTTGCTATTTACCATGCTCTTCCAGTTTTGTTTTGTTTTTTTATCCCCCCTTTCTCTTTCTAGGTCTTCTTTTGAATCAATTTATTTTTAATTATATTCATTCCCTATACTGTTCTGGGAGTTAATTAGTCTTTCTGTCCTTTTAGTGGTTATTACTAAAATTAATATACCTTAAAAATTAATCAACATCTTTGTATTCTCCTCTCAATGGAGAGCACATGAGGCTTAGAATATTTTTATTTTTGACCACTCCTCTACATTTTGAGTTTTGTATTTACTTATGACTACATCCTCTAAAATATTTATTTTTGCTTTATTATAAAATTAAGAGATAGAACTTTTGCCATATGTTTACTGATTTTATCACTTCTATTTCTTCTTGCAATACAGACACACTTCAGGGGATCATTTCCTTCTCCCTGAGGTATATCATTAGAAATTCCTTTAAATAGGGCTGGCTTATCACAAACTATTTGGTTTAGTTTGTTCTTAAAATGTCTTTAGGGCTTCCCTGGTGGCGCAGTGGTTGAGAATCTGCCTGCTAAGGCAGGGGACACGGGTTCGAGCCCTGGTCTGGGAAGATCCCACATGCCGCGGAGCAACTAGGCCCGTGAGCCACAACTACTGAGCCTGCGCGTCTGGAGCCTGTGCTCTGCAACAAGAGAGGCCGCGATAGTGAAGAGGCCCGCGCACTGTGATGAAGAGTGGCCCCCGCTTGCCGCAACTAGAGGAAGCCCTCGCACAGAAACGAAGACCCAACACATACAAAAATAAATATAAAAATAAATAAATAAATAAAAGAGCCTTCCCTAAATTAAAAAAAAAAAGAAAGAAAGAAAAGCAGCTTCATTATTAAAAAAAAAAAAAAAAAAGTATTTATTTCACCCAGATGGCGAAAGGCTGCTTGATTGGGTATAAAAATCTAGATTGCTAGTCATTACCTCCTGATTTTGGAAGTTATCTTTCCACTTGTTTATTGGCTTCTATTGTTGAGGTGAAGTAGGTTATCAGTTGCTAATTACTTTTTACTCTCAGAAATTGTCTTTTCACTTTTACTGCTACCTAGATTCTATGTTATGAAGTTTTACTGTTATGTGAATAAACATTTATTCCTTTTATGTGTCCTGCTTTGGATTTTCAGAACTTCCTGAACCTGAAAAATCATGTCTAGTAAATGTTCTGGAAAACTGTCAGTCATTATTCAACTTCCATTCTGTGAAACACTAAATAAACAAGTGCTACATTTCATTCTACTCTCCACGTATTTTAACCTCTATCTAATACCTTCCATTCTATTCTCTTTGAGTTATATATTGGGTACTTTCTTCAGATATACCCTCTAGTTCACTAATTCTCTCTTTTGCTATATCTAGATGTTCAATTTATTGATTTTTAAATTTTTAAAAAAATTTCCACATGTCTAGTTGAAATTGTTTTCTTCAAATATACTGTTTTTAAATTTTATTATCTCATTTTCTCAAAATTGGTAACATTTTAAACATTTTAAGTTTCTCAAAACTTTTTACATTTTGTTCCTGGCAATTCTGTTAACTGAAGCTTTAAAAGTTCTAAATAGCCAATTTTTTTTTTTTTTTTTTTTGGCTTCTTCCCATGGTAAACCTTTTCTTTAAAATTTGTATTTGAAACTCATGTTTGATGGACGTTTATCTTTGGGAACCTTGAGAATCCCAGATTGAGGATGTGTCCTTTCAGAGACTCAAATACCCAATAAGATCACTTTAAGTGAGTTTTACATATTGGGGCTTGAAGAACAAACTGTTAATATAAATTACATATTCAAACCTGTAATTAGAAATTCTTAGATGAGAATTTTTCTCCTACTCCCCCATACTTGGGAGTTCAGTCTGAAACATAATAACTACCTTCTTTTCTCTTTTTTGCTAGTTGGAGAACCTTAATCTACTTATTTGCTAAGATATCGCATTTTAAGTGTTCCTATTCATCTTACTGGAACCCTAAATGTTGGTTCTTATTCCTTTTGGCTATTAAAGGCAAGACTCTTATTTACTGTGACTGGAAAATGTTACAGAACATCTGTAGCTTCAGCTTGAACTTGCTATCACAGATTATATCCCATGATTTCAGGCTGCTTAGCCCTGTTTATTTCAGAATTCTTAGTATTTTTCTTAATTGTTCACTTTGTTTACTAGGTTACTGTATTTTTCCTACATGTTTAGATATGTTCTCTCATCAAAACACTTGCAGGAACATTTTGACATTATTTAGCACATCAATTTGTCAGATGTAAACCCACAGTTCTTTTAAAAGTATATTGTATTTGATTTCCTAGCATCTATATTCCAAAAGGATATCAGGCTGTAATTTTCATTTATTATGCCAGGATTTATTTAGGTTGCAGTTTACTGTTATTGTTTACATAGCTATCTCAATGACTACACAGTATTAAAAGTGTTTTATTTATTTATTTAATCCTAACACACTGTGAGGTAAATATATTATCATTACAGAAATTTTAACTAATAGAAAACTGAAGCACAAATGTTAAAACAACTTTGGAGGATCATATACCTTATAAGTGGCAGAGATAAACATAAGTATGCTAGCTTGAGAATCATTATTTCCAAATTTTAGGCTATAATGCCTACCAGGTTTTCTACTCTGGTGATTTGTATTTGTCAATTATATTTGTCTTAGAAAACTAGTCACCTAGAGTCTTAAACCTGTGACTAAAACATCTTTCATAGTATTCATTACTAATTTTTTTTTACCTCCCACACTTCTGTATTATATTCTCTCACCCAACTCTTTGTATTCTTCTCTATCCTTTTTTTTTTTTTTAAATTATTTATTAATTTATTTATGGCTGTGTTGGGTCTTCGTTTCTGTGTGAGGGCTTTCTCTAGTTGCGGCAAGTGGGGGCCACTCTTCATCGCGGTGCGCAGGCCTCTCACTATCGTGGCCTCTCCCGTTGCGGAGCACAGGCTCCAGACGTGCAGGCTCAGCAATTGTGGCTCACAGGCTTAGTCGCTCCGCGGCATGTGGGATCTTCCCAGACCAGGGCTCGAACCCATGTCCCCTGCATTGGCAGGCAGATTCTCAACCACTGTGCCACCAGGGAAGCCCTCTTCTCTATCCTTTTGATTAGTCTCTATTTTTCTGTTATAATTGCAAAAGATGTTTTGATAATTTTATTGTGTTTTCTTTTAAATGTTGGTTTTTACATATATATATATATTTTTATGGCTCTGTTGGGTCTTCGTTTCTGCGCAAGGGCCCTCTCTAGTTGAGGCAAGCGGGTACCACTCTTCATCGCGGTGCGTGGGCCTCTCACTATCGCAGCCTCTCTTGTTGCAGAGCACAGGCTCCAGACGCCCAGGCTCAGCAATTGTGGCTCACGGGCCCAGTCGCTCCGTGGCATGTGGGATCCTCCCAGACCAGGGCCTGAACCCGTGTCCACCACAAAGGCAGGCAGACTCTCAACCACTGCGCCACCAGGGAAGCCCCGGTTTTTACATTTTAACAATTATATTTTCCTACTTTAAAACTTAATAATTTATGCTTGTACATTTGCTATGTTTTTTATTAGCTTTTTTAGCACATAAAAGTAATTTTAATTTTTAAAATGGTTGGAAAAATAGGTAAATATAGCGTGCAACATCAATGATCCTTGTATATTAATTCTCCAGGATGAGAAATATGGGGTAGGTCAAAAGCAATCATAAGGGGGCTTCCCTGGTGGCACAGTGGTTGAGAGTCCGCCTGCCAATGCAGAGGACACGAGTTCGAGCCCTGGTCCCAGAAGATTCCACATGCCGTGGAGCAGCTGGGCCCGTGAGCCACAATTGCTGAGCCTGCGCGTCTGGAGCCTGTGCTCCACGACGGGAGAGGCCACGATAGTGAGAGGCCCGCGCACTGTGATGAAGAGTGGCCCCCTCTTGCCACAACTGGAGAGAGCCCTCGCACAGAAGCGAGGACCCAACACAGCCATAAATAAATAAATAAATAAAATTTAAAAGAGATAAGCAAAACATTCTCTCTATAAATTTGAAAAAAAAAAAAAGCAATCATAAGAGTGACATGAGTAATTGAATAGGAGCCTTCTCTTAGTTAGATTTTAAAACCACTAGTAATTCTTGATTCTAACATATTGTCCTCTGTATCCACCTAAAAAATGAACATAGTAATAATACTGGCTTTTTATTAAAACTTCTGCTCAATTTTATTTTTTTAAACTACCAGTAGAAGGTCTGCAATTTTCTGAGAAACAGTTTGAAAACAACTAGGAGATGGTAATTCAAAGCAAATTAATTTTATACAAACTTGAGCTTCAACGCTGTACAGAGTTTTGTACAGAGCAGAGTTTTTAAAAAATTATTTGTAGTGAGAAAACTCATGGACTTTTCACAGGTGTGTGGGGGTGTCTCAAAATTTTGATTTTCCTTTTTTTTTTCTCATTGATTTCTGACTTAGAAATTTCCAACTTGGAAAGGAAAGTTGCAGAGATTATAAGTATACACAAATACAACTTGTATTTTCCCCAGTAGAATGCATAGTTCTGTCTCACAATCAAAGAGTAGTCTAAATTTTTTAGGGCATGGAAAGGAGGCCATCTTTCTAATGGGGACAAATAGATACATAAAAAGCCTTCTGAGATGTATGAGCAGCAAGCTTAGAGATTATTGATAGAGACTTTCCTGTTCTTCGAGGCACTATATGGAAATAGCTTTTCCCTTAAATCAAAATAAGAAAAAAATAAGGCTGATAAACAGTGACTAGAAATAACTGAAATTTAGGAAATTATTAATTTGTACTAGGTTATTATGTTCTTTAAGAATTAGTTTAGATTGTGTGAACATATATCTTACAAAAATACCTTTATTCTTTTTTTTTTTTTTAATAAATGGAAAAGTGGAATCATGGAGTATTTACCTCTGTGATTAGTTTATTTCATGTAGCATAACGTCCTAAAGGTTCATCCACATTGTCACATATTGTAGCATTTCCCTCATTTTTAAGGAAAAATAGTATGCAGTCGGCCCTCCATATCTGCAGATTCTGCATTCATGGATTCTACCATGGATCAAAAATGACCTTAGCCTATTTTTTAATCAGGTTATTAGGTTTTTTTGCTATGTAAGTTTAAGAGTTGTAGGCTTTCCTTATATATTTTGAAGATTAAACGCTTATTAGATATATAATTCATAAATATTTTCTCCCATTCTGTAGGTTGCCTTTTACTTTGTTGATTGTTTCATTTGTTGTGGAGCTTTTCAGTTTGGTATAGTCTGACTTGTTTACTTTTGTTTTTGTTGATTGTGTTTTTGGTGTCATATCCATGAAATCATTGCCAAGACCAATGTTATGAAGATTTTCCCTTATGCTTTCTACTCGAAGTTTTACAGTTTGGGGTATTAACGTTTAAAACTTTAATCCATTTTGCGTTGATTTTTGTGTATGGCCTTCTACCAGGACAAGCAATCATGTCTGTCCTCCTCTAGGTAGCCAGACTGTGCTGGTCCCATCAGAGCTCCAAGACTGGCAAGACAGAAGCTAGTCCTCTGGGGAGACCTGCCAGAAAACTTGTGGTGCTGGACGTACAAACCAACTCTTTCCCTCCACCAGGTGAAGCTGGGAACTAGGGGGTTTCTTCCTGACATATGGCACTGCACAAAGGTAGGGTCTCTGGAGAGAGGGTGTCTGGAGTCTCCCTACAGGCTTTAGGGAGTCTGGTTTCACATTCCCCCAACATGCAGGAGCCTTTCAATTAGTTTCTGATTTCTCACAAAAGAAGTCTGTTCACGAATGGTTGCTGAATTGGAGTGTTTTAGGGGGAAGGATGTTCCTGGGCTTCCTACTCTTCCATCTTCCTGATGACACTTTTATTCTGCTTTCTTCTTTTTTTATACTTCTTTAACTGGATCTTTGCTTAATTTCCATATTTCTGTTCTTTCTACATTTTAGTTATGGAAGAATGAATGACAAAGACTATGCCTCTCAAAATATATTTGTATCTAGTACAGTTTTAAAGTAGTGGTAACTTTCTATATAGTGTTCTGGTCTTCACAATATACTCCTTTGGTTATGGTTGTCCCAATGCAGGCTCATCCATATAGGAAGGAATGATTATAAATTAGGAATTATTGACCTAATCTACAGTAACTTCAAAAATTCATTTTCTTCATAATTTTATAGAAAACTAAGCCTAGACGTTTTAGAAAAATTCCTGTTTAAAGTATTCTGCCTTGCTACCTCACTATATATTGTGCCTATGAACCTAGATCTTAATTTAAAAAATATATTCACTGATTTTCAGAGTCAGTGAAACATGGGGCACAATTATGGCATTCAGTTCCTGTCTACAGAGAGTTTCAAATCAATAAAAATATAAAATACTGTTCAATTTTTCTGTCTTTCCTATATGTATGGAATTATTTGGTTCTAATTTCTTAATGGTTTCCATACTATAGAAAATTAGGTGACTTTGCTTTTCATGTCTTAAAAAATAACTGAAACATCAATTCATATGAAAATGGAACAACTCACAGAAGTAAAATTTTTTAGATAACAAATGAACATATTCCATTATAGGCTATTCTGCTACTACTACACACAGTTACTTAGATATTTTCTTTAGGCTGCAATCTAAGAGACATATTCAGGAGTTTTATAAATCTTGTGTGCTGATTTCTGTTATAGAATCAGACATAGCTTAGCAGGATTATCTACTTTAATTTCCAAGTGGAGCTGACCCATTGGAAGTAATTTGGAAATGGTCTGGATGATATGATAAATTTTGAGACCAAATTGAATCATCTCTTGCTCTTCCTGAATTTTAAAGACAACATATTCCTTATTTGGGTGTGCTACTCTGGCCCATTTACTAAGTGACCTGAAAACCTGCTAATTTTGAGTAGGACCTAAAACAAGAGAAGGTTCTACAATAGGTCCACGCTGCCATGGAACCTGCTCTGCCACTTGGACCTTATGATCCAGTAGATCCAATGGTGCTTGAAGTGTCAGTTTAAGTAGGGATGCTGGTGGTGCCTTTGGCAGGACCCTTGCATGAAGGCTGTAGGTTCTTGGTGTAAATCCTGGCCATCCTCTGAAAATTACTACTCTTCTTTTGAGAAAAAGCTTTTGGCCTACCACTGGACCTTAGTAGAGTAGAATGCTTAATGACAGACCACCAAGTACCATGTGACCTGAACTGCCCATCATGAATTGGGTGTTATTTAACCCATCAAGCCATAAAGTTGGGCATATACAGCAGGACCCCATTATTAAATGGAAGTGGTATATCAAGATCAGGCCCAAATAATCCCTGAAGGCACAAATCACTTACATAAAGAAGTGGCCCCAATCTCCTTGGTTCCCACTCCTGCTATACTAAGGTTTTATGGGGAATTCCCAATGATCAACTGATACAGGAAGAGAAAACCCAGGCCTGGTTTACTATGGTTCTCCATAATATCCAGTCACCACTCAAAAGTCGACATTTGTAGCACTACAGAGTCCTTTTCTGGGACATCCCTGAAGGACAATGGTGAAGGGAAATCCTCCCAGTGGACAAAATTTCAAGCAGTACAGCTGGTTGTTCACTTTGGAAAGAAAAAAGGCCAGACATGCTATTATATACCAATTCACAGACTATGAGCAGCAGACTGCTTTTGGACTTGACCTGTAACTCTTCCTGGGGTATCCAGCCTACTAGCCTAACCTGCAGATTTTATATTACCAGGTCTCCATAATCATGAGAGCTAATTTCTTAAACTCTCTCTCTTATATATATAAATATGTATATATTTATATTTATACATTTATGTATTTATATAATTTCTTTAAAAGATAATTGGCTATTTAAAGCAAAATCAGAAGCAAAATATTTTTAAAATTATAACATAAGTAGAAGTAAAATGCATGACAATTAGTAAAATGATGAAAGGGGGAAACGAAAGTATACTTTTGAAAGGTTTCTACATTAAATAAATGTTAGATCAAACTATTTGAATGTAGACTATGAAAAGTTAATGATGCATATTAAAACCTTATAACTACCACTGAATTATATCAAATAATACCTGTAATAAGCCACTATAGGATACAAAAAGAAAACATTTTAAAATCAATACAAAAAAGAAATCAAAAAAGGAATAAAAAAGAATAAGAACACAGGATAAATAGACAACAAATAGAAAAATGGTAGACTTAAACCTGAGAATATTAGTAGCTATAATAAATGTAAATGATCTAATTAATCTAATTAAAAGGTAAAGATTTTCAAATGGATGTAAAGAAAAACCCAACTACATCCTGTCTTTAAGAAATGCACTATAATTTTTAAATATACAGAAAAGTTAAAATAAAATTATGGGGAAAGATATAGCATACAAAACACAAATTATAAGACAGATGGAGATACATACAAAGTTACCAACATACAAAGTCAGCTTCAGAATAAGTAATATTACAAGGTATATAGGAGGAAACAGCATAATGATAAGGGATCAATTAATTAAGAACACATAGAAAAACGAAATGTTTATGCATGTATAATGATATATATATCTAGAGCTACAGGTATATAGATCCACACATACATATATATTCATATGCATATATAGCAAATATAACAAATATACATATATAAAAATATATGTATATATATGCATATATAGCAAATACAGCAAATACTACAGAACTAAAATAAGAAATAATAATTTTGTAATTATCCTGGAGATTAAGCTCTCCTCTCTCAGTAACTGATATTACAAGTAGCCAAAAAAAAAAAAAATTAATTAATAAGGATATAGAAGGCTTGAATTTAAAGAATGTATAAAACAAATAATTTATAAAGCACTACATTCAGTAACAGTAGAATATACATTATGTCTCACTGTACATAAAACATTCACCAGTATAGAACATATGCTGAGGCACCAAAACACTCAGTAAATTTTAAAAGATTAGAATTATAGAGAGCATGTTCTCTGAACACAATGGAATTTTACGTAAAATAAACTATAGCAAGAACAACTCAAATTCCCCCTAAATTTTGAAATTAAGAACCTTATATCAAAATTCCTATAGCAAAAGGAGAAATCACAGTAAATTTAGAAAATATTTTTAAAAGAATGATTATGAGAGTACCACATATGGAAATTCGTAGGACAAAGCCAAAAGAATGCTTTCAGGAGAATTTTTTAGCTTTAAATGATTATCTTTGAAAGTAATAAATGTCTCAAATCAATAATGTAAGTTTCTACCTTAAGAAAACATGAGAGAAGAGAGGAAAGTCCTGAAGTAAGTAGAAGGACACAAATAATGAAGATAAGAGCAGAAAACAACGGCCTAGTCAGTGGAATAGACAAAAAAAAAAAAAAATTAAGGAAACCAAAAGTTAGTCTTTAAAAGAGTAAGAAAATTGATAAATTTTTAACTAAACTGAGCAAGAAGAAAATAAAGACAAAAACTACCAATATCAAGAAAGAAGAAGTGTCATCCTACAGAATCCATGGATGTTACAATGATATAGGAAGAATATTATAAATAATTGACACCAATAATCCAATAATTTAAATGGAATGCCTAGAAAGACACAAGTTACTAAAAATAGGTAAAAGAATAAAGAGAAAACATAAACACCCCATTACTGTTAAAGAAATTGAATTTATAATTAATTTTATGCAGTCACCTAAACTATGACAAAGGAGGCAAGAATATACAATGGAGAAAAGACAGCCTCTTCAATAAGTGGTGCTGGGAAAACTGGACAGCTACATGTAAAAGAATGAAATTAGAACACTCCCTAACACCGTACACAAAAATAAACTGCAAATGGATTAAAGACTTAAATGTAAGGCTGGATACGATAAAACTCTTAGAGGAAAACATATGCAGAACACTCTCTGACAGAAAGATCTTCTTTGATCCACCTACAAGAGTAATGAAAATAAAAACAAAAATAAACAAATGGGACCTAGTTAAACTTAAAAGCTTTTGTACACCAAAAGAAACCATAAACAAAATGAAAAACCCCACAAAATGGGAGCAAATAGTTGTAAATGAAGCTACTGACAAGGGATTAATCTCCAAAATACACAAACAGCTTATAAAACTCAACAACAAAATAACAAATAACCCAATCGAAAAATGGGCAGAAGACATAAATAGACACTTCTCCAAAGGAGACATACAGATGACCAATAGGCACATGGAAAGATGCTCAGCATCACTAATTATTAGTGAAATGCAAATCAAAACTACCATGAGGTATCACCTCACACCAGTCAGAATGGCCATCATCAAAAAATCTACAAACAGTAAATGCTGGAGAGGTTGTGGAGAAAGGGAACCCTCCTACACTGTTGGTGGGAATGTAAATTGGTGCAGCCACTATGCAGAACAGTATGGAAGTTCCTTAAAAAACTAAAAATAGACCTACCATATGATCCTGCAGTCCCCATCCTGGGCATATATCTGGAGAAAACCATAATTCAGCAAGATACATGCACCCCAGTGTTCATTGCAGCACTATTTACAGTAGCCAGGACATGGAAGCAACCTAAATGCCCATTGATGGAGGAATGGATAAAGAAGTTGTGGTATGTATACACAATGGAATATTACTCAGCCATAAAAAAGAACAAAAATGTCATTTGCAGCAACATGGATGGACCTAGAGATTGTCATACTGAGTGAAATAAGTCAGAGAAAGACAAATATCATATGATATCATTTATATGTCGAATCTAAAAAAAGTAGTACAAATGAACTTATTTACAAAACAGAAATAGAGTCACAGATGTAGAAAACAAACTTATGGTTACAAGCGGGGAAAGCGGGAGGAGGGATAAATTGGGAGACTGAGATTGACAAAAACACACTACTGTATATAACACAGATAACTAATAAGGACCTACTGTATAGCACAGGGAACTCTTCTCAATACTCTGTAATGACCTATATGGGAAGGGAATCTAAAAAAGAGTGGATATATGTATAACTGATACACTTTGTTGTACATCTGAAACCAGTACAACATTGTAAATCAATTATACACTAATAAAAATTTTTTTAAAAAGTTTTCTCAAATGAAACCCTGGGGCCACATGATTTCATTGGTGAATTCTATCAAATACTGAAGAGATTATTCTAATCTTAAGCAAGTGCTTTTAGAAAATAGAGGAGGAGAAAATACTTCTCAAGTCATTTTTGGAGACCAACATTATTACCTTGATACATAAATCAGGAAAGGACATTCTTGATGCAAAGTATCAGACAAGGTCACTATTAAAAAAGGAAATTACAGACCAATACCTCATGAATATAGATGCAGAAATCCACAGAAAACTATTGGCAAATTGAATCAAGAAAAAAATACTTAAAATACACGTATCATTCCCAAATGAAATTTATCCCAGGATCTGCACACTGTTAATTACAAAACACTGCTGACAGAAATTGAAAAGGACCAGTAATTCCACTCTTAGTCACCTACGGTAGTTACGCAAACAATTTACCTACATAAAGCATCATACATGAATGATCAAGTAACGTTATTCATAATAGCTGAAAAGTGAAAACAAACTAAATTTCTATCAACAGATGAGTGGATAAATGTTGGTATATATCAATAGTATTACAGTACTCAGAAATAAAAGAAAAACTATTGATACATGGAACAATATGGATATGTCCCCAAAACACCATTATGAGCAAATAAGGCCATATCAGCATTAGAGAAATGCAAATCAAAACTACCATGAGGTATCACCTCACACCGGTCAGAATGGCCATCATCAAAAAATCTACAAACAATAAATGCTGGAGAGGGTGTGGAGAAAAGGGAACCCTCTTGCACTGTTGGTGGGAAGGTAAATTGATACAGCCACTCTGGAGCAAAACACCATTATGAGCAAATAAGGCCAGATCAGCAACAAATTATATAATTTAAATTATATGAAATTATAGAACAAGCATAACTACTGTAAGATAATTTATTTTATTTTAGAGTAGTTATACTTATTCTGTGATAGAAATTAGACCAGTGGTTGCCTGAATTGGGGGGTTGGGAGACTGACTGCAAATAATAACAAGGGTACTCTCTGGGGTGAGAGAATTGTTCAATATCTTGATTGTGATAGTGTTTATACCAATGTATACATTTGTCAAAACTCAAACTACACATAAGATATGTGCATTTTTATTTTATGTTAACTATACATCAATAAAGTTCATGTTAAAAGAAGAAAAACCATAATGAGATTAGTTCATTTTTTTTATTTTGGTAAATTATTAGAAAATATTTAAGGTAAAATTGTTGAGTAATTAGAGAACTCGCCCATAAAAAGACTCCCCCTTTAAAAAAATCATACATGCAAAACTGTTTACTACGATTTTATGTAAATAAAATCCTTCACAACATCATGACTATAATTAATGAAAAACTGGCTAACTGAATATGATGCAGATTTATGTTCCCAATTCCTTAATACATCGTTTCTCCACATGTTATAAACAATTTCTTTAACATCTGAAACTCTGGGACTAGATGAATTAGTTTTTCAAAGGGGAGCATCATGAATCCTAATGTTTATACAGCCTTTACTAGCTTTGATTGGATACTTAGAAGTGAAATGATCATAAAATCTCACTTACAAGGTAATATTTAGTAAAAATCAGCAAACATTTAAAGATATCCAGGTCCTTAATGACTTTAAGGAAAACTAGCCTAGGTTACAGACTGCTGATTTAAAAATCAAATATTTAGATATTTTATTCAGACATGATACATTCTAAAAAAGAATGTTTATTTTTTTCTTTTGAGGTCTGTTTAAGCCCTCTCAATACCTAAATGAGGTTTGTAATATTAATGTCTAATTGAAATGTATTTTTATGCACTTACCTATGTTAAACACATATTTACATATAAAATGCTATATGTTTACACACACACAAATAACTTTTCAATACATGAGCAGCATTAAAACATTTAATACAGTCATTCTGAGGAACAGAACCATAATTTTGATCTTGTTAAGAGAAAAATATACGGCAATGAATTTTAAATAAACCTAAGGGGTCTCAAATGTAAAAACTTTAATGAAAATTAACACAATGTGAAACAGCAAAAATAGAATCTGACCAGCATAAACAATGTTAAATCTAGAAGTTCTAAAAAGATCATATTATAATTTGGAAAACAATTATCTTAAGAGGTCTTAATAACAAAAAGGCATAAATCTATTATGGTCATTCTCAGGAGTATTCCTCTTCACCTTATTATTGAACAGTTAAAATAAAACACCAAGACTGTGCTGTAAGCCCAGTGACCTCTCCATCAGTTAACAAGAATGCTTTGTGTTCTGGGGCAAGGTCAAAACTCCAAGTCAACCCAAGATCAAGAAGGTCTTGTGGCGTAAGTAACATGTATCATGTAATGTTCAGAGGTTGTGACCTGACTCAATTATAAACAAGAAATAAAAATGGAT
The DNA here is from genome assembly GCF_949987535.1 of Balaenoptera acutorostrata. NCBI lineage: Eukaryota > Metazoa > Chordata > Mammalia > Artiodactyla > Balaenopteridae > Balaenoptera > Balaenoptera acutorostrata. Next base: position 77,607,621 of record NC_080065.1, on the reverse strand, counting down.
TTTTAAATTTGCTTTCAAAATAATGTGGATTACAGTGATTGCAATCTCTTTTCCCATATGTAGTTCCAGCCCATCCTAATTTTCAAAAATTTTATCAGAAAACACTGGCTTCACATAAACAGAATAGTACCTCCATTCTAGTGTGCATGTGTTTAGTAAAAGCCTTGCAATTGCATTATTTAACTTCGGATGAGTGCTGTTCATGGCTCGTATTTCTACAGGTGGCATATCGCTAACCTCAAAAGTATCACACATTTGCTGAGAAAAAAAGGGCTTAACTTTTCAGGGTTCATGTATTTACTTGTCTCACTTACTCTGAGTGGCTTATAAATAAAAACTTCTTTTAAAAAAGATACACTTTGTCTTTTTCTCAGCATGAGGTGTGTAGAGATGTGTATTTTAGGAAGTTTAGGCAACGTTGATTACCCTTCCTATTCAATTTAAGAAAAAATCTCCACAATATTTGTTTTTGGGCAATCTGACAATAGTACAATTTCTTTTCAATAGCAAATATTCAGTTCCGTTTTTACGCTTAAGTGAGAAACTACTCATGAAAATGCACAGCCTCATTTGTAAAGTGATGCTTAAGATGTTATACGAGTGAGCAAAAATGGACAAATCGTGCCTAAGGGGAGCTCTTTCATCCTCTGAAGCAAAATTAGCTGGAACTGAGATTTCATAAAACTTACCTTTATAAATATTAATATTGAATTTTTCCAGACTACTATTTTGCTTCCCTTTCTCAGATGTATCACACATATTATCATGATACTCATCTAAATATAGAGCAAAAAATTGGCTGGTAAAATTGCCTGTAGGCTGACATTATTGTGAAACTATAAAGAATGAAATGCTGAATCAGGGGATATGGGATAGTGTCTTCTAGAAATTAATTCCAGTTGAGACTTGGTGAAACCTTAATCACATAATCCTGACTTGCCAAAAATAATTCTTAAGAAAATTTAGTGCTCAGGATAACTTCTGGGCATAAAATTTTAAGATAATCTGCAAGAAAGGCAAAGGCAACGTAAGATGCACAAGCTCTTTCTTTCTGTGAGCCTCAAAAACTTTAATAACGGCTCCATGGACTGAGAAAGTAATTTCATTTCCTTATCCACTCAGTTTGTGGCCTCTGTTGAAACTGCTGGTTAATACCAACTGATGCTCTTTTAATATTACCCATTTTGTTGCAGGAGCAACTTATTTCATATTGTTAATGGAAAAAGCCTAGCTTCCATTTAGTTGGAAGATCAGGTATAAAAGAACCACAGACCATGAGAATATGCTCTACTTATGGTGTTTTGCTTTATCCCCCAATTTTTTATTAGGGAAAAATAAATCACATAAGTAATTAATTTTCTACGTACAAACAAATGATAAACTCAAAAAATGAAAATGACAGTAAAATTGTCTAATATTTCTATGAGACTGAAAGTGTTTTTCAATCTAGTATATTGGTTTCAACTCTAGTGTTAAATATCAGTTTTTCAATTTGACAATTTTACTCACATTATTTGACTTAGCAATTATGATTCAGTGGTTTGATTGACTTTAAGAGTTGTTTGGGTGTTTTCAAAATGTCTGGCACTTTGGAAGATTTAATAAATTTGTCTTTTCTCAGAGTAGTTTATGTATATAAAGAATGAATAAAAATTCTTTATTGAGATTAGGATCTCTTTAAGTTCAGCAGGAATGATTATAAGCTTCTGGAGGGTGAGAACTTCTCAAATATTTGAATCTTCGTTAATGCCTAGCACAGTATCTGGCATATATGAAGTACCCAACACACTCTGATTTAATTTTATTAGCTCTAGGGAGAATACTTTCTCTGAAATACAATGCAGTGAAATCTAGCTACAGCTTTTGTTGAAGAGCATGATAGGAAGCACTTTGTAAGCAAGCTACTTTGGAGAGTTTTTTTCTGGTTAGACTTGCAATGTTGCTGAGGTATGGTGATGCCTAGTTTATACTGTTTCATTCAATAATTGTATTTATTCTTATATATTTTCACTTCAATTTTTTAAAAATTTCAATTTTTTCTTATATCATAGAAGTTTCTTGTTTCCTCTACATAAATCTTGGAAATTTTCAGAGCATATGTATCTCATTTGACTGAGCATATGTATCTCATTTGACTGAGAAGAAAACTATGAAGAAATAATTCATATCTATAAGCATGTGTATATACTATACATAAAAACAAGCATAACTTTAAATATGCAGTTAGAAATATTTGAAAAATGTATAGAATGCATGAAATATATGCATAATTACTTTTAAAACCCCATCCAACTTTTGCTTATAATGTCTAAACATCATTATTTTTGGTAACTTCTGTTATTGTTCATGTAATGAATTGTAGAAGAACGTATAACATGCAAATACCTCATTTGAACTCTTATTCATTCAACTTTGATTGGGAGAACACTTCAAAAGTAAAGAACATTTTCCGCTAGGGAAACAGGAGATAAAGAGAACATTTATATGCTTTTAGTTACAACCAATGGAAAAATTTTTAAAGGCTAACGTCTTTCCAAATATCTTTTAAAGACTGAATTGTAATTTGGCCAGTCTATACAGTTCGGTAAGTACAGTTCTGGTACTATTTTAAGTACCAGATTTTAATTTTAATTATATCTAACTAGAAAAACTGTGTGTATGCACATGCATTTAAATAATAATATGTGTATATATGTACATTCACAGGAATATTAATATTGTTACAACCAAAAATTTTTCGTAAACTTCTACAAGTGTGTTTAATATAGTTTTTAAATCAGGCAAAACATAGTATTTTACTGGCTATGATTTGCCTCTTTGGATAAATTTAACATCTATATGTTCACAAGGATGGGTTAGCCAGGAACAATTTGCCTTAAGCAGTTAGATACTATTGGAAATGGCCATTTTATGGAGTTGCATTTTTAATTCTTCCTACCATCCTATGTCTAAGTGTCAAAAAATTGCTAGAGGGCTTCCCTGGTGGCGCAGTGGTTGAGAATCTGCCTGCCAATGCAGGGAACACGGGTTCGAGTCCTGGTCTGGGAAGATCCCACATGCCGCGGAGCGACTGGGCCCGTGAGCCACAACTACTGAGCCTGCGCGTCTGGAGCCTGTGCTCCGCAACAAGAGAGGCCGCGATAGTGAGAGGCACGCGCACCGCGATGAAGGGTGGCCCCCGCTCGCCGCAACTGGAGAAAGCCCTCGCACAGAAACGAAGACCCAACACAGCCAAAAATAAATAAATAAAAAATTTTAAAAAAAATTGCTAGAAATCTAACACTCAATTACAGTTTCCTCTCAGTTAAAAATACAAGCATTTCACAAAAATTATAAATCTTTTGGGGGCAGTTTTATTTAAGGAAATATAATAATATAAAGGGCCTCACTCTTTAGTATTGTCAATCCAACACTTTTCACAAACAGACAACTCTTCTAAAACCTGGAAACAACAATTCCTATGATTCTCATTAAATTGGAAAAGGGAAGAAAAAGACAGAGAAAGTGAAATATTTTATGTTTAACAATCTTCTATATATTCTATTATATAATTCTCAGGGATTTTCATAATTTTAATAATAAAATATATTAGGGTCCTTAGTGACAACAGAACAAAATGGCCTACTCTTCATCAATTTCTTTGATTATTATATGTAATTTGAGGGAATAATCAAATAACTGATTCATTGTTAAAATAAAAAAAAAAATTGAGGGATTCCAGATAATACCAACTCTTTCAAAAATGTTTGAATTGTCACTTACTTTCCATCCTTTATAAATTAAAACTAAGTGCCCACTTACATCCACTTTAACATATTTGTATTATAATATATATACACGCACACATACATATCTAATTGGGTAGGAACACTTACAACACCTGATTATCAAAATAACATAGTTTTGGAGTTATATTCCAATAGGAATAGAATCCTAGGGAAATCATTTTGAGAATTTCAGGTCATCCACTTATAATGAACTACAACGCCATCCCAAATTTCAGTGCAAAATTACAAATTTTATTCTGTAGTTTCTTTTTTCGAATGAGAGGAGAAAAAAATACTAAACATAAATTCCCTCTTCTCTTACTATTCTTCCAGAATCTTCCATAATGCAATTACCATGAATATTCCCTCCAAAAAAGGAAAATATCATGATTTATTCATTTATTAAATCATGGATCCTGAATGATACTAATAGAGTGTAATAATGTACCAGAGGTTATTTCCTGGGAGAAAGAGAACTATGTTGCTAGTGTATTAGACAAGTGTCCTTACCCAAGCAGTGATCTCATCCCATAATGCTCCTTACTTTACTGAAAACTTTAAATGTTTCCTCTGGAGTGTTAATACTATTGTGGCATCAATTTCTAACAAATATAAAGTACCCTACCTTTAAAAAAAATGGATTAATATAAGGCATAATGCTGAAGTATGTGTCAAGTGTAACCTTTATAACTTTGCTTGTCAGGTTTTTCCATTAGAGACCTCATAAGCAGCCCCTGCATATCAGTCACGGTGTTCCCTGACAGGTTTAACCTTCCCAAGTGGCTGAATACACCATCTTCACTGCAGCCTATTGACCAAGGCAATAAGCCATTCTATATAGTGTATTAAAGTCATTTTCCACATGCTACCTCAGCACGACCCATTGTTCATGCCGGCTCCTGCTGACCATGGAAAACCTGCACTCCACACTAAATTGCTACACTTTACACCGTTACACCAGTTAAGCAATAAGCCCCCAACTGAATTGTTTTTTTCCTTCATAGTCTAAAAAGCACAGCGATTATCACAAGTGCTCAAGATGCAATTTTAGACTGTCAAAAATCCTCGCAAATAATTTAAACACTTAAAATATATGCTGACTGTGGAAACTTTATTTTTGTTATAATTCACCAATTCTTTGTTCCTAGATGCCTAAGGGTGGCAGGCCATCTGTGCAACTCTGAGCAGCCCTGGGCTCTTGGTGTCAAAGGTTGTGTTTCAGCCCCATGAAATTCACCCTGTCTCTGCTGAAATCAGCTTTGTTGCTAGACCCTGTGACAAATGAGTCCAATCTAGGCTGGGTGCCCTTGACTTGACCCTGGCCAAGGCAAACAATAGGGCAGACTCAGCCAGTAGAAAAGATGTTCTGCACTAATGAACCCAGTGGTGGCCACAGGTCAGTTAAAAAAGAGGGGATAATGTTCAATCTTTTCAGGTGCACATTTATAATGAGCGAAGCACACAATCTCTTTCAAGATGGAGCACATGTAACAAAGAACATATTTGTACACTCATCAAGGCTAATGGACCCTGAGGGTGCAATAGGAATATGTTTTTAATTTAATCTTTATTGAATGACCTTACACACTTCATTTTCTCTGCATGGCACCATGAAATGGACACACTCTTATCAAGTTGAGGACTGAAAACAGATGAATATATAAATGACCGATACCTACTGGGTATGTAGATGAATTTTCTTTCCTTATTTTCACCTCTGTCCATCCTGCTGCTGGCTCTCAGCACCTCCTAGGGACTGTTTCCCTTAAACTCTTGTCTAGATTAGCTAATCACATAAACAAGAGAACAGCCCCTCAAAACCTGGCCAGACTCATCTAGAAAATGTTAACTGTTGAAGGAACTAAAGAGCTGTGGTCATTACATTAAACAAAAATCTCTTTTCATTTCTTCTAGAGCAAAGACTGCATGTGAGTAAGTCCCAGGAGTGAAGGGAGAATTGTGCATCCTGTTAGGTCCAAAGTCCTTTAAGAGAAACTCATCTTCACAGTTAGGAGTGCTTTTTTAGCCTACCAACCAAGAGATCGATTTAAAACTTCCTCTAAGAAACCTGCTTCCCGATATAGTTTGCAATTCTTTAGATGAACAGCACAAAAATAAATTTCATGTTTCTCTTTTAAATTAATAGGAAACACTTCCTGCAGATTTCTGATGCAGGCAACTCTGGTGTAAAAACTTGGCACTTTATAACATTACTCTGCAAAATCAGGCAAGAGTTTAAATAGAAAACATAAGCTTTTCTTTACCACATTCATCTAAGCTCATGGTAATATTTAGACTAGTGTGCTATGGATGCCAAAATCATCTGAGAATATCACAATGTCTTCATCCTAATTTTCTAGTGGCTAATATTAATTCTTAAAGAAAACTAAGTCAATTCTTTGATTAATAATGAAACAAGGAAGATTAAATGCTTTATAGACTTCTGTTCTTCGCCTGAGCCCCTGCTGCTAAAAACTCATTTATAGGATGTATCATATTTCAAACACAATTAGAAAACTGTCTTCAGTGATGCCGAAAGTGGTACAGGTGGGTTGTCAGGTACGGGAAAGCAAAGTTTGTGAGGTTTTTTTCCTATTAAAATTATACATATTACGTATGGTCTTCATCAATCTTACAACGTTTCATTCCTATTTAAACACTCAAGCCTTGGCAAATAGTTAATTGCTAGCCCAAGGCAAGTGACTTCAAGCTAGCTAGGCATATATGTAGAAGTTCCGTTTACTCCGTTGAGAAACCAGTGGGTAAGTTGTAAATCATGGCAACAGTTATTTGCATCCTATTTCTTTTAGCTCAACTGCTAGTTGATGAAAAACTTTAGTAGAACTCTGTGCTAAAGTGCTTTGATTTAACTTGAGTGTATTCAGAAGCAATTCATATACAGTTTTAGAGGAATACTATGTAAAGTTTAAAATCATTATCTCATTTTTAAAAAGCGTTAGGTATTTTGTTATGAGATAAAATCAAATCAAAGTTATTTAAAGTTATTATGGATCTAATACTTGGCATTAATGTTAAAGAAACTCTCAAATATTAATTTTGAGTAACATCATCTTACTGTGGGTCATCCACTATTGACCAGATGATCTATAAAAGGAAGTTTTGTTATTTTTTCCACCCAAATTGTAAGGGAAAACATTCTTACCCTTACAAACCATATAACAAAGTGACTATTATTGTTGGGAAATTAAAGTCACATGTTAGAAAGAAAAAGAGTGACAGAATCTAGAAACCAAAATCACTTTCTTGGTACTGTGTTTAGTTTGTTTTCTGTATTTAGAAAATTGGTGTGTATTTACTCTCTGACTCCTCAATGTTCCCACTGCACTTTGAATGTGCATTTGTGTATTTTTTGGTCTTTCATGTGGGTATAAAAATTTTGGAGACTAGTGGCCAATGAACGTCAGTCTAGAAAGTAATTTTCTTTAGCACAGGGTGAGGTCCCTGCTTTCTTAACAGGACCACGGTTTACAAATAGGGCATCCTTCAGTCTTACAGGCCTGCTCATATATACCCTGCAAATCGTGAATGGCTTCAGGAAGTACAAAAAGCATATTCTTTTGGTGCAAGTTGATTGAAGTAATCTACTCCTGTGGACTTTGAAGGGGCTTGATTTCTCCAGTGAGAAATAAGAGCTTGCAGTGACACAAGAGCCCACAAAGGTACCAATACTGCCTTGGGTTTGGCCAAATGCAGAAGACATCAGCTTTGATCAGGTATACCTACTACCTGCTTTGCCATAAATGAAAATTCCTTAGATCAGTTCAGTTATCTGTACAACATAGACAGTCTCCCACTCAGGGCAACCTCCCTACCTCTTACTTTTCCGAGAAAATGAAAGTCAACAGATACTCTTCAACTGACTGTTTTTTTGATTTCTGTTTGCGTTAGTACACTGAAACAACTCTCACTGAAGTCCCTAATGACTTCCTTGATGCTATATCAAGCAGATCATTTTCATAGCGATAGCAAAAACGTAGAGGCTACCCAAATTCAAATCCTTGATGCTTCACTTACTAGCTGTGTAACATTGGCAGTTTACTTCATCTCTCTGTTCTTCAAGGTCTGCATATGCAAAATTATGACAATCTCTTAGGGTTTCTGTAAATATCAAATAAATTAATCTATACCAAGTGCTAAGGATAGTGCTTGGCAACATGTAAGCATTAAACAGAGGTTAGTTATTTTTAATTATGGATGCACTGATTCCATCAGCATTCTACAGTGATTACCATGCTTCCTAAAACATTCTCTTCCCTGATTTCACATCAAGTTAAATGATAATCACAAGTGGTTCCTGAATTCTATCCACATCCAATCTACTTACCCTGCTTTAGACTACTCTGATGGGGTTACAGCAGACCTGTGTGTGTGTGTGTGTGTGTGTGTGTATCTATCTATCCATCCATCTATCCACCCATCCATCCATCTATCGATAAATAGATACAGATATCTCCACACAGCTCTATCATATACACAGGGTGATCTTGTTCCTATGCAAATCTGTCTATTCACCCCTTTATTCAAAACTATTCAATATTTTTTAAACTAGTCTTAAAATAATGCAAAATCTCTTAAAGTGACCTTGAATGGTCTGACTCAAATCTATATGTATTCAGCCTCTTCTCATAGCCAGCTATCCCTTTCTCTCTTGTCTCTATTCTTGAGACCTTATTTTTGTCCTTTTTATTTACCATCTTCTTCCTGCCACGAGGATTATGCCTGAAAAGATTTTCTCTCCCTTCTTTGACTAAATAGCCCTCACTCATTCTTCAGATCTCAGGTCAATGACCATATTTTTAGAGAGGTCTTCTGGGACTTTCCTGCCTATTTCAAACACCACTATTATATGCTCTTGGAGAAATATTTATTTGAAGGAAAATTTGAAGGAAAGGTAAGTTATCTCATTTTCAAGTTTATATTTTATTGGTGTGACCTACTATTTGTTCATCTGCATGAGACTGTAAATCCCATGAGGGCAGAGTTGTGTTGGGTTGTGATCATTACTGTCTGCTAGAACCTAGCACCATGCTGAATGAATGCATTTACAGTGTCCCTTGTCTTTGAATTTAGTAGATGGTGGGCTGAGTTCAGATGTTAGTTCATTTCCTTGTATATATTTGTCATATTTTACCTTGTATAAATTCCGTTTACACTCTGCTTATTTCCTATGTCAAAATAAAAGCTCTTTGAAGGCAACTATTTTGTGTTCTTCACATTTGCACCATGTATTGATTTCCTACTGCTGCTGTAACAAGTTGCCATAAACTTGGTGGCTTCAAACAACACAAATGTATTCTCTTACATTTATCAAGTCCAAAATAGGTCTCACTGGGTTGAAATCCACAAGTTGTCAGGATTATGTTCCTTCCAGAGGCTTTGGGGGAGAATCCATTTCCTTGTCTTTTCTGACTTGTAGAGGCTTCCCACATTTCTTGGCTTGTGGCCTTCTTCCATCTTCAAAGACAGCAATGGCCATTTGAGTCTCACATCTCATCACGGATTCTCACTCCTCCATCTGTTCTTCCACTTAACAGGACCCTTGTGATTATTTTGAGCTCACCTGGATAATCCAGGATACTCTCTAAGTCAGCTAATTAGACACCTTAATTCCATCTGCAACCTAAATTCCTTTTGCATGTGATAAAATATATTCACATGTACTGAGAACTAGGGTGCAGGTCATTTGGGGGTTAATTATTCTGTCTACCATAGACCTCAACAGCACTTGACACAGTATTTTGCATATAGAAGGCGATCCAGAAACATGTGACATAAAATGAACTATTTGACAAAATTTAGAATCATATCATCATTATATCATGTAACACTAGTTTAGAATGGATCTTCAGGGGCCAAGCAGATCTTCAGTTTACAGGTAAGGAAAGAGAAGAGTTTTGAGGAAGTACTGTACATCACGTATCTAATGTATGGCAAAATTCAGATGCTACTGAAACTTCTATTCCTAGTCTAGGATTATTCTTTCTTTCATATTATTATTAACCAAAGTTGAAAAGAATATGTGATATCTCATTGTAGTTACAAAAGTTTAATTTCAAGCTTTCAGTTGTCTCTGAAATTTTCTGCAAAATAGAAAAATGTTTGTCTAATAGGCCATCTTGCCTGGCAGGAGAAAAGCAAGAACAGTTTGAACTTGTAAATAGAGATATTCAAGTGACATAATAACCGTCCTCTTTAAGTAAGACCTTTTGATACTCTCACACAGTCTACAAGGGATCTATTACACAGGATTTGTTTTAGAAGAATTTCAAGGATTGATGAAATCTTAAGAATATTTTAAATTAGAATAATCTATGCAAACACAATATTCACAAGGACGTTAGATAAACATTTACAACTATTATATTTGCCAATAGGCAGAGTAATTATTTAGAATTTATGCCAGATACCAAACAAAATTGAGTGGTTTTTAAGAGAAACACTGAAGTATCGTGTAACTAAAAGAGAACTAGATGATGATGTGAATCATAACTCAGCCACTTATCCACCATTTCTTCAACTCTAAAATGACATGAAATCACCTGCTTCAAAGGGGTGTTTTGAGTGTGAAGTGTTGTATGTGGAAACAGCAACAAGGTACTGAATTTATGGAAGGCACCAAATTTTTACTTCCCCCTCCTTCTCTTTCCACATCTAAAAATGAATAATAGGTCGTTCAAATTCATGCAAGTTATAGAGGATTTTTTAAGTGTGATTACAAATTTGATATATAATACACATTTTGCACTCTCCTTTAACTGCCAAATGGTGACGTAATATAGGATAATGGAATCCGACAAATCTGGTTTTGTATCCTGGCTCTCTCATTTTGTCCTCAAGTAATTTAGTTTCTATGTTTTCTACATCTTATTTGTAAAATATCTTATAGAAGTTATTGTGAGAATTTAACAAAATGGTCCATACATAGCTCTTAGTCTTCTCAGCAAATGCCAGCTCATGTTTTTCTCTTACAGTAAGTGGCATCTTCCCACTCCTTTGCTTTTCTAGTCTTGCCGCCCAGTGTACCTATCTCCTTTGTCCTAAATAATTGTGAGGGACTGCTCTGCTATTGAGAGTCCCCCCCACCCCAATCATTCTGAGATTGGAGGCATGTTCTCCAAGCATGGATCTGCTCATGTGACTGCTCTGTCCTCACATATTCCACAGTCTCCCTAGCAACCAAATAAGTTCATGGACTTTTTTTTTTTTTTTTGGAGTATCAGCCCAACTCCAGCCATCATCTCAGAGAATTTCCCCCTCAAGAATGAGCCCAGGGATAGAACACTCACTCAAGCTGAAACTAAGATTTTCTCCTCATGGAATCTGACAATGAGTTGAAGGGACATCATCAACTCTCTCAATGCTAAAGAGATCAAAGAGCTAAAATCCAGAACATTGAAGATCAGAGCCAGCTGGTTTGTGAGATACACCAGGATATTGATACTAAGTTCTTTCTTTGTTTATAATAATTGACTGTATTTTAGTTACTTCAAAGAGAAAGTGACTTGACCAAGACAGTCACAAACCAAACGTCCAAGTCTTCTCAACCTTGTCCCTTTCATACCTTCTGTGAGCCAATTATTTGTTCCATTTATAGGCCTCTTGCTTGTTTCTGTACTGAGCGAAACTGTACTAGTTTTCAATCATAGCTCTCTGTCAGGAATATTCTGTTTTAGTTCTACATTTCTCTGAATATGTATGTTACCCCTTTTTAATCACCTCCAATGAGATTAAATGTTTTTCTAGTAATAGAACATACCTTCTAAACCTCATAACCGTGTTCTGATGATTATTTATATTATTCTGACCTTTGTTTTTAGTTCTCCCCATTTTTTCCACATTTATCTTTGTAAGACAAATAATTTTTGTCTGAAAAGGAATATAAAAATCAAATATTCAATTACAGCTTTACATTACTGAAATTTTATCTCATGTCATATGACTAAGCTCCTTTAACATATATTTTATATTGTCTGATGGCCAGAATAGTGTTTTATACATCATAGACTTATATAAACTTTTTATATATTTACTAGTCTATTCACTTAAATGATGTCTATAATAACCTTTATGTTTCTGAAGTATAAATATAAATTATTTAATTGAATTCATGACTAGTATATATAACAGGCTGTTTTCAGGCACCAAATCATTTTAAACCATTGGTATTGTTATATCTTGGAGCTCTAGCAAGTTCTCATGCTTGGTGTCTTAGAGACCAGTTACAAGTTCTTTAAGGTATATGGTAATGCAAGCTCAACTTCTCCCAAGCCTTTCTTTTCTTCTTTCTTATCTAGAGCCTCTATCTTAGGGAGAAATTATATGATTCTTATTAATATTTGTTAAAGGAAAAAAATAATAATGACCAAAAAGTGAATTTATGCTCTATGTTTATTTTTTTGATAACTTTTTATGTTTCTGTATCCAGAGCAGTTTTTGCCCTAGATGATAATATAATCATTTCTTGCCATATCTTCTTTTACTCCCATACCCCTATCCTATGGGGTATTCTGACTTATTTGATCACCTTCTAATAAGAGTTCAATATGGTAGCTAATTTTTATCCCTACAGAAAGAATATATTAAAATTGAAAAGGTTCTAAAAACAGAACCTAAAGATGTTAGTTGTGTCATTATGGCTGTATATAATTGATATACTACGTTTTGTTTGAGTGCTATATAAGCACAGTGAAACAGCTTGTAACAGGTTGTTCAAATTATCTCTTTCTGTGTAACAATGTATCCCAAACCTTAGTGGCTTAAACCAATGACCATTTTAGTATCTCTTGACAGGCCTGTGCTCTGCTGAGCAATTCTTTGCTCTTCCTGGTGCTGACTGAGATCACTTGATCATATTCAGCTGGCAGATGGGCTGGTCTAGAGGGCCTGGTATCATGTGGAGATTAATGAAAGGCTAGTCTCAGCACCAGAGGCCTGTCTGGTGGGACAGTGGCAAGAATTGAAGGGGCTGAGATTTTATGCAACTTGTAAGTGAACTAGTTAGACTGTCACAGTTTAATGAATGCCTGTAGAAGACATGAAACTCTTGGGTCACAGATAAATGACTCTACGACTCATAGCACATGAAGCAGAATCAACATCCGCATATTTGTATCCTTTCTCCATGTCTTCAGGTCCCACAGGCTAAGGCAAGTAGACCAACACACACAGTAAAAGTTGTGTTCTGTGAGAAAAATTCTAAACTTGGGTAACCTAAATTTTTCATAATGGTTGATAAGCATGCTTGCCCTCTGCTCTGAGACACTATCCACATCTTTCAAGACTGTTCATTGCAAAAACATTACTGAAAAGATAGTCACCCCAAAATAAGGATCAATGACTCTACTCATGAGACATGCAGAAACACTAGAGACCCATGGCTAATTTCCTCTCAACAAATGGTCTCCAATTTCTTACATGGCTGCTCAGGGCTCACAGAGAGTGTTCAAGATGCCGTCCCTGGTAGAAGCTACAAGGCTTCTTTATATCCTAGCCTTAGAGATCCCACTGTATCACTTCTGTCATGTTCTATGTCAAATGAGTCACCAAATCCAGCCCAGACTTAAGGAGAGGGAAGTTGGACTCTACCTCTTAACCTGAGGAATAGCAGAGCATTTGCACCATCTTGAACTACCTCACACATTTTATGTTTGGCTATATCAAATAATATTATAACACAATAGTGTAAGTAAACACTAGGCAAATATGTTTACAGTTATTCCCCTTGAAAGTCTATGTATGCATTGATTAAGAAACAGTGATCTAATGTATCATAACAATTTTACAGATAAGATCACTGGGATTAGGAAGATGGAAAAGCTCACTAAAATTCACATGTTGAAAGTAAGAGAGACAGAAATAGAACTAAGACTCCAATTTGTTGGAAGCTTTTTCTATCATATTACAATGTGGTATAAACACTTTTTATTAGATTATAAATGATATATGCTGTGTTTTAAAATTGAGTCCCATGAGCTGAGAAAATCTGTTGAAGTTTAGAAACAGATCACTAGAAATTTCCTGTTTTATTATGCACTAGAAAGGCATTGTACTGTAACCAATAAATATTCTATAATTTAATATTAAACAGTAGTTTAAGAAGAGGTAAGAACAGCCAATGATTTGAATCAAAGTATATTTGTGAGTGTAAAGCAATGCCAAGTTTTATGTATACAGACAATCTACAAACTAATGACAAAGTTCTAACAAGCAAAAACTTAAAATCAAGAGCTGCTTTTTTGAACAATTCAACCAACTCAACAAATATCATAATTAATTAACTCAAAACAACACAAAAAATAGGTTCCAAATATTCCATTTTTTTCCTGTAAGTAACTGGTTGAATTGGCATAAATTCAGTGATATTACCTGAAAATTATTGGTTATGATAATTTTCAAATATTGATGGTTTACCGACAGAAAATTTGAGTTATCAATTACTCTTTTATCTGTGGTATTTAATGTAAAGTTTATCCAAACTTCTAAAAGTAGACCTTGACTAGGGAAAAAGAAGGTTTGAAAGTCAAGTGAAGATATCAAAAGCAGTAATAATGTAGGTTATATCAAAGTTGATTTAATTTGATTATCTAACATCATTAATTCTAGGCTGCATTCTAACAGCACAGTTGTACATTTTTTTCAGAATCCCAAATCATCATAATCAACTCTTTTACTAACCTACTATACCTCTCAGTACTTTGAATTAATTCTTTCAACTATACCTGCACAAAAATATTAGTAGTCATAAGTAATATCATATATAAACACTGCAGACAATAAAAAGAGAAGATAGGTGATTTCTCCTTCAGCACAGGACAGAGTAACTGTTACTGGACTTAACTATCTACCATGAAAAAATATAAAACCAGACAAAATGTATAAGGCAGCTTTTTCCAGACACTAGAAAACAGCACAGTACAATTATCCTTGAGATAAAGGAAACAGGTAAAACCCATGGTCACCAGACAACATCTGAAATCAGCAATTTACTAAATGTGATAAACACCAGACTGAAGACTGTAGTAGAAAGGGTCAATAAACTTGAAGATATAGTAATAAATAGTATCTAATCTGGAGAGAGAGAGAAAGAAAAAGAGAGAGAGAGAAAGCCTTAGTAACATAAAAAACAGTATCAAGTGATCAAAATTACATGTATTCGAGTTGCGGGAAAGGAGAGAAACAATGCGGCAGACACACACACACACACACAGACAGACAAAAAACAAACAGTGAATGAGAAGCCTAAAGCAATAATGGCTAAAATTTCCCCAAAATTTGGTGGGAGGGACTTCCCTGGTGGCGCAGTGGTTAAGAATCCGCCTGCCAATTCAGGGGACACGGGTTCGAGCCCTGGTCCGGGAAGATCCCACGTGCCACGGAGCAACTAAGCCCGTGTTCCACAACTACGGAGCCTGTGCTCTAGAGCCTGCGCACCACGACTACTGAGCCCATGTGTGACAACTACTGAAGCCCACGCGCCTAGAGCCTGTGCTTGCAACAAGAGAAGCCACCGCAATGAGAAGCCCGCACACCGCAACAAAGAGTAGCCCCCGCTTGCCGCAACCAGAGAAAGCCCACGCAGCAACGAATACCCAAAACAGCCAAAAATAAATAAATAAATTAATTAATTATTTTTTAAAAAATTGGGTGGGAAAAAAATATCAATAGAATATAAAGAAAACCACAACTAGTCACATCACAGCAAACTCTTACAAATGAAAAGACAAAGGAAGAATCTTAAAAATAAAGATAAAAAATGCATTGCATTCAGAAAAACAGTATGATATGTAATATAAATGATGGCTGACTTCTTATAACAATGTTGGCTAGAAGAAAACGGAATGACATCCCCAAAGTGTTGAATGAATGAAAATGTATCCTAAAATTTTGTAACCAGTGAAAATGATAGTGAAATAAACTTATTTTTAGAAGAAAAAAGTTGAGAAAGTCTGTTGGAAATTCAGATTGATCAGAAAAATATTAAGAGCACTGGGAATCATAAATATATAGGCAAATGCAAGAGACTATATTCAGTACTATAGTAAACAGTGATACATCAAGGAAGCATATCTCAGCAACCACGAAAAAATAATGCAAATAGACACAGCTAAAAAGCAAATAGAGTAATTAAAATGAAATACTAAAACTTATCAGATTATCTAAATGAAAGCAAGAATGAGGGACAGAAGAGACAAAAGAAACACAATTATATTAAAAAAAAGAAAAATGGCTGATGAATCCAAATATCTAAATAATTACAGTATATATTTACATGCAAAACACACAATTAAAGTGGAGTTTCTTAGAATTAAAAATAAGACATAATTAAAAGCAGTTTACAAGAGATTTAGCTTAAATAAGCAGATGAGAATCTGGTGGGAAGTAAAGGAAGGAAAAAATGTATCATGGAAAAGGTGAGCATAAGAAAGCTGAAGTGGCTTTATTGATATCAAACAAACTAAAGACAAGAAGTTCAGGTGATCTGATGTGTCAATGTAGGGTCATCAGTTGTAACAAATGCACCACCCTGATGAGTGAGGTTGGTAATAGAGGAGGCCATACATGTGTGGGGTCAGGGAGGATATAGGAACTCTCTGTCCCTTCCTCTCAATTTTGCAGTGAACCTAATTGCTCAGAAAAAAAAAAAAAATTAAAGTGTAAAAAATTGGTAAAAATAATTTGTATAGCAACTTCATAAAGGAAGATATATGAATGGCAAATAGCATGCAGAAAAGTACTCGATATCATTAGTAATCAGGAAAATTTAATTTAAAGCAAACTGAGATGCCATTACACACACGCACATTCACACATTAAAATGGCTAAAATTTTACAAACTGAGAATTCCAAAATTTAGCAAGGAGGTAGAGCAAGCAGAATTGTTATACATTGCTAGTGGAATTTTAAAATAGTTTGAAAAACTATTTAGCAGTTTTTCATAAGGCTAAATCTACACCAATCCTATAACCCAACAATTATACTCCTAGGTTTTAATATAAGAGAAATAAAAATATATGTACATCAAAATATTTATATGCACATTTTATAGTTTTATTAACAATAGCTAAAACTGGAAACTACCCAACTCTCTGTCAACATGAATGGATAAACAAATAGTATATGTATGTGATGGAGTACTATTCACCATTAAAAATAAATTAATTTAAAAGGTACAAATTCATGCAATAACATGAATGACTCTCATTCAGCAGGCAGCTAATGAGAAGTAGTCTATGCAGACAGGAGAAAAATGATTACTAACAATTTGGAAAACCTGGGTGCTACTGCCAACTAGGTGTATTATAAGCTCTATGATCAAGATTTTTTAGAGTGAAGAGTCAGTACACATGTTATAAAATATCCTTACAAAACTGTCTATTTTAAACTTTACCTTTCAGCCTTAGTGCTGAGGTTTCAGGACCATTCTTCAAAGTATAAAACACTAATCATGTATGTGAAAAAAACTTATTTTGAGTGAAATAAACCCGATGAAAGAGTACCCACTGAATGATTTCATTTATGGGACTTTCAAGAACAGGTGAAACTAACCTATAATAATAGAAATCAGAACAGTGGTTGCCAATAGAAGGGTAGGAATTCACTGGTGGGAAACACAATATTATATCTTGATTGAGGTGTTGGTTACAAGGGTGTATACGTTCGTCAAAACTCATGAAATTGTCCACTTAAGAACTATGTATCTCAAAGCACTTAAATTTTACCTTAAAATACACAATTTAAAAGTGAATCCCTTCCTGACCACTGATTTGGATATTCAGCATAAATACCTTAGTTAAATATTAAGTCAATTGAACATATTTTTAACTGCCTGTAGCTATCACCTTGGAACAACTACTTTTTTATATATATATATATAACTATATTTTTCTTCCCTCTCTTTGTTTGCCAAGTGCTATTTAAATTTATTTATTTATTTTTATTTATGGCCGTGTTGGGTCTTCGTTTCTGTGCGAGGGCTTTCTCTAGTTGTGGCAAGCGAGGGCCACTCTTCACCGCGGTGCGCGGGCCTCTCACTATCACGGCCTCTCTTGTTGCGGAGCACAGGCTCCAGACGCGCAGGCTCAGTAGTTGTGGCTCACAGGCCCAGTTGCTCCGCGGCATGTGGGATCTTCCCAGATCAGGGCTCGAATCCGTGTCCCCTGCATTGGCAGGCAGATTCTCAACCACTGCGCCACCAGGGAAGCCCCTGGAAAAACTACTTATTGACCCACACTTTATCCAAATCTTTGTGATGTAAAAGTTTGTTTTAACAGAAATAGTTTTAATATGTGTTGGCTAAGAGGACAGCTGGCCAGTAAAAGGATACTCCTTCCTTCATCCTTTCCTTTGCTACACATTTCAGAGAAAATGTCTCTAGAACTCTTTTTGCAACTCCCAACTGCTGGTTCTTGCTACTTAGCAGCAAAATATAAAAATATTCAACACAAATACATATCCATTTGACACATGACTCTACACAAAAAGGTGCTTTGTAAAAATTATTATGGTAAGACTTTCCAACTTTTTTCACTATTTATCCAAGAGAGATTTTAAGAAGTACTTAAAACTCTGTGGGGGAAAAAAATGGGACACCATCCAGGACAGAATTATTTTTCTGTCTGCAGAGGCTTCTGGCTTAAATGCTGTAAATAAAAAGCACCAGTTGTTCTGACTCATACTGTACATTTTAAAGTCAATAGATTTAAATATAGAGCAACATCAATGTTTAAAATCATTTCTGTCCATTTGGTATTTGTGATGCCAAACTCATTTAAGGAAGGAATTTTTATTTCTTAATTTTAGAAGTCACTCTCATTGGCCATTGTATTCATTAGACTGATATAGTTTTGTTTTATTTTCAGATGTGGAATTTTCAGCAGAATTCACAGAACTCAAAATTTGGTATTCCTTCAAAGCAATGCAGACAAAACATCTGTTTTTCATATATTCATTGGCAGATAGGTTTATTGAGATATTATATAAACATTAATAGAATTCAGGGAGGCCATTCAACTTTCCAAGAAGGGGATATTTATGCCTGCCATTTTATAACTGTGAGCTATTGGGATTTTAACAAGACTTCAGAAAGAATGGTTAGGTGTTTGCATACCAGTTTTACTATCTGGAGAGATAAATTTATTTTTCAGTTCCTTTCCCAGTATGAGCTCTGATAAAGAGATTAAGATAATTTGGGAATCTTAATTTTTTGGACGAAAAAAGAAAAAAAAAGCTATCACGTTTCCTTTATTTGACTACTGGAATAATAAGTGCTCTATCATCTTACTTTCTACTTTCATAAGAATTTTATCATGTTTTCTCTTAGTGTATTATTTTTGGTATAGCAAACAAGTATATAAATAAACTGTAAAAGCCCCACTTCCATATCAACAGGCACCAAAGAATAATGATATAAGATTTCTATATGTGTAATTACAGATATTTCATTTGTATATGTTACCACTTTAAAGCAAGTTGTTTTTCTTTTTACCATTAAATTTTTCAATTAAAAAAAATCTGTGCCTCATGTCTTGATATGGAAGTTTTTATAAGACTACAAAAAATTTATCCTATAAATTTGTCTTATGCTTCCATATTTTTGTAATTTTTCCACATATACATTTTTAATCCTGTAAAAAGTTTGTTTCTATATGTTTTAAGTACAGGTAGGCTACCTTGTAGACTAATGTCTAGCTGCATTTACTTAATTGTCTTGCATGTTATTCTTCCTATAGGGAAAATTATGAAAAGATAACAGAGTTAGACATCATTCCAGGGCTACAGACATTTATTTATAGGAATAGTATAACTGATTTATCTCCATCAGATTGTATCATTGATACTTTATATAACTAATAATAGTTGATCTGAAGTGATCTTCATCACAAAATACCCCCCCACACACATTGGTTCACTTTCTGTATTTTATTTTGTCTCTTCCCCTGTTCTACTAAGAGAGCTGAAAAAATATTACTGTTCATCATGGAGACCTCAACAAGTTTGGGCATACAGCTATTTAGAAAGGAGGTTTTAGGACATGTTAGAGTAAGATGGAAAATAAATTTACAATTATGGTCTTAAAGAGGCATGGTGTGCATTACAAACTAAATGGTTTTCTAGTGCAGGTGTTAAATGAACTCATTTTAAAACACAAAATATTAGCTGCAATGCTATAGAATTTCTAAACAGAGTTTTCATTTTGAGATATATTTTCAAAACAAAGAATTGTATTGTGATTATCATTATCCATTGTAAAGCTTAAGTGAAAGTTTTTTTTTTATTAATTAAATATGGAAGAGATTTAAAACCAACAAAATGACATTTATGATAATTTTAAAAAAATTACTTGCTGTAACCATGCACATATTTGTAGACACAAAGGCAAGGTTCCTAAAACTTTTACAAATTAAAACCAGTTTCTATCACATTGTAAAGTTCAATTTTCTTAAACAAAAAAAAATTTTATTTGTTTTTGTCTTCTTGGCTTTTGGGGGGCATTATATCTGCTTAATTGCTACATAGTTCCAGCTGAACTGCCTGCCAACTTGCTATTGGTATTTCTCTAATTAAAACTGTAATTAAATTTGCGATAAAATATAATTAACCTAAATTTTAGGCCCGATTTGAACCTCCCACTTTGCCCAGAAGCGCCAAAGACTTTAAAGATTCATGCAAAATTCTAAAAATTAATAAGCGTGGGTCTCATGCTCCCTTAGTTACTGCATACTCTACAGTTTGCAGATCTACTAAAAAGAACAGTGGGAGGGATTGTTTGGTTGTTTGTTTTGTTTTGCTCTCTCCCTAAAAAATTATCTGATCATATTCCCTTGCCTGTAAGCTATCTGAAATCAGACTTTCCAGAGTAAATTCTCTTTCTACCCGGCACATTCATACCAATAAAAGACAAGATCTTCTCATGACTAAGAAAACATATAGTCCTTTGGACAACTAATAGATATGTACAGTATGTATAGGAAAACGTTTTCAAGGCTATATTACCCACCTTAATAATGATGAAATTTCATACATATGTGTGACCTTTCCTCAATGGGAACATAAATTAGGTACTGATACGGAACCATTTCAAAATACCCCTATATCTATTTGAGAAGATAAAATAATTCTAAATCACATTTAGAATACATTTATTAATCTTTATCATTAAAATTTATAAAACTATATTTAATATTTGCATGGTACTGATACTTAAGACAAGTTTTTAAAAGAATACCATCTGCCTATCAAAAGTACAAGAGCATAAACAGACTGACAGTCCTAGGAATATTAAGTAAAAAACAGAAAGAGTTTGATAGTGTGATCAAAGAAACAAGGAAAAAATCTGTACATAATTTAATAAAAGCCTTTAAGTAACATAATTTAAAAAGTTAAGAATCCACAAGGATGGATATACTTTACATTCTAAGTTTTAGATTAACTAAAACTGAGAGTTTCAAGACACTATAAACATCTTATGGACAGAGTCTATGTTTTGGCTTTCTCAGATGAACCCTGATGAAGTCACTGGCTCCTTGAAGAATTTCAAATAAGCTCTCTAAAGATTTGGATATAAAATGGATGTTTCATAACAGAAATGCGGCTCCCCATGTGTGAGGTGACCCACAAACCTTACTCAGGACCTCATCTATTACTTTGGGCCAAAGAATGCTTGCAAATGTGGAAAGGAAGCAGGAAGAATCAAGTGGAAGGTCCTAGACTTCTTTTTTTTTTTTTTTTTTAAACATCTTTATTGGAGTATAATTGCTTTACAATGGTGTGTTAGTTTCTGATGTATAACAAAGTGAATCAGCTATACATATACATATATCCCCATATCTCTTCCCTCTTGCGTCTCCCTCCCTCCCACCATCCCTATCCCACCCCTCTAGGTGGTCACAAAGCACCGAGCTGATCTCCCTGTGCCATGCGGCTGTTTCCCACTAGCTATCTATTTTACATTTGGTAGTGTGTATATGTCCATGCCACTCTCTCACTTTGTCACAGCTTACCCTTCCCCCTCCCCATATCCTCAAGTCCATTCTCTAGTAGGTCTGTGTCTTTATTCCCGTCTTGCCCCTAGGTTCTTCATGACCTTTTTTTTTTTTTTCTTAGATTCCATATATATGTGTTAGCATACGGTATTTGTTTTTCTCTTTCTGACTTATTTCACTCTGTATGACAGACTCTAGGTCCATCCACCTCAAAAAATAACTCAATTTCGTTTCTTTTTATGGCCGAGTAATAGTCCATTGTATGTATGTGCCACATCTTCTTTATCCATTCATCTGTCGATGGACACTTAGGTTGCTTCCATGTCCTGGCTATTATAAATAGAGCTGCAATGAACATTTTGGTACATGACTCTTTGAATTATGGTTTTCTCAGGGTATATGCCCAGTAGTGGGATTGCTGGGTCGTATGGTAGTTCTATTTTTAGTTTTTTAGGAACCTCCATACTGTTCTCCATAGTGGCTGTAACAATTTACATTCCCACCAACAGTGCAAGAGGGTTCCCTTTTCTCCACACCCTCTCCAGCATTTATTGTTTCTAGAGTTTTTTGATGATGGCCATTCTGACTAGTGTGAGATGATATCTCATTGTACTTTTGATTTGCATTTCTCTAATGATTAATGTTGTTGAGCATTCTTTCATGTGTTTGTTGGCAATCTGTATATCTTCTTTGGAGAAATGTCTATTTAGGTCTTCTGCCCATTTTTGGATTGGGTTGTTTGTTTTTTTGATATTGAGCTACATGAGTTGCTTTTATGTTTTGGAGATTAATCCTTTGTCAGTTGCTTCATTTGTAAATATTTTCTCCCATTCTGAGGGCTGTCTTTTCGTCTTGTTTATAGTTTCCTTTGCTGTGCAAAAGCTTTTAAGTTTCATTAGGTCCCATTTGAATGATGCCACCGATTGTAAATTTCAGCGTGTGTGTCTAGTTTTTTTCCTGTTGAATGGGTACAAAAAAGCAAAACAACAGAAAACCGTTTAGAAACTGAATTTGCTGTCGTGTCTTGTGGAACGAGGGGCCTCCGAAGCACTCGCCACGGGAGTTTGAGTCGGAGCATGAAATTGGTGTGCACGCCTGCCTGGCGCCCCGCACACAAGCCGGGCAGAGGCCTCCCGTGCAGAGCGCAGGTGCTTTCTGAAAACTGTACTCGTCAGGCCCTCCGAGTTACAGTTTAAGCCGTTTTATCTAGACTTGTATTTAGAACGTGTCACTTTCTCTGCACTGTTACTGCCCGTACGGAGTCACAGACGACATCGGATAACTTCCTCTAGGAGAATGCAAGCCTTAATAAACAATACCTATTTAGCAAAAAAAAAATAATAATAATAATAATGAGAATGAGTTTGGGAGTGTTCCTCCCTCTGCAATATTTTGGAAGAGTTTGAGAAGGATAGGTGTTAGCTCTTCTCTAAATATTTGATAGAATTCTCCTGTGAAGACATCTGGTTTGGGCTTTTGATTGTGGGAAGATTTTTAATCACAGTTTCAATTTCAGTGCTTGTGATGGGTCTGTTCATATTTTCTATTTCTTCCTGGTTCAGTCTCGGCAGATTGTGCATTTCTAAGAATTTGTCCATTTCTTCCAGGTTGTCCATTTTATTGGCATATAGTTGCTTGTAGTAATCTCTCATGATCCTTTGTATTTCTGCAGTGTCAGTTGTTACTTCTCCTTTTTCATTTCTCATTCTATTGATTTGAGTCTTCTCCATTTTTTTCTTGATAAGTCTGGCTAATGGTTTATCAATTTTGTTTATCTTCTCAAAGAACCAGCTTTTAGTTTTATTGATCTTTGCTATTGTTTCCTTCATTTCTTTTTCATTTATTTCTGATCTGATCTTTATGATTTCTTTCCTTCTGCTATCTTTGGGGTTTTTTTGTTCTTCTTTCTCTAATTGCTTTAGGTGTAAGGTTAGGTTGTTTATTTGAGATGTTTCTTGTTTCTGAAGGTAGGCTTGTATAGCTATAAACTTCCCTCTTAGAACTGCTTTTGCTGCATCCCATAGGTTTTGGGTCGTTGTGTTTTCATTGTCATTTGTTTCTAGGTATTTTTTGATTTCCTCTTTGATTTCTTCAGTGATCTCTTGGTTATTAAGCACTGTGTTGTTTAGCCTCCATGTGTTTGTATTTCTTACAGATTTTTTCCTGTAATTGATATCTAGTCTCATAACTTTGTGGTCGGAAAAGATTCTTAATACGATTTCAATTTTCTTAAATTTACCAAGGCTTAATTTGTGACCCAAGATATGATGTATCCTGGAGAATGTTCCATGAGCACTTGAGAATGTGTATTTTGTTGTTTTTGGATGGAATGTCCTATAAATATCAATTAAGTCCATCTTGTTTAATGTATCATTTAAAGCTTGTGTTTCCTTATTTATTTTCACTTTGGATGATCTGTCCATTGTTGAAAGTGGGGTGTTAAAGTCCCCTACTATGATTGTGTTACTGTCGATTTCCCCTTTTATGACTGTTAGTATCTGCGTTATGTATTGAGGTGCTCCTATGTTGGGTGCAAAAATAATTACAAATGTTCTATCTTCTTCTTGGATTGATCCCTTGATCATTATGTAGTGTCTTTCTTTGTTTCTTGTAAGAGTGTTTGTTTTAAAGTCTATTTTTTCTGATATGAGAATTGCTACTGAAGTGGGTCTCCTGTAGACAATATATATATGGGTCTTGTTTTGTATCCATTCAGCCAGTCTATGTCTTTTGGTTGGAACATTTAATCCATTTACATTTAAGGTAATTATCAATATGTATGTTCCTATTACCATTTTCTTAATTGTTTCGGGTTTATTATTGTAGGTCTTTTCCTTCTCTTGTGTTTCCTGCCTAGAGAAGTTCCTTTAGCACTTGTTGTAAAGCTGGTTTGGTGGTGGTGAATTCTCACCTTTTGCCTGTTAGTAAAGCTTTTAATTTCTCTGTCAAATCTGAATGAGTTCCTTGCTGGGTACGTAATCTTTTTTTTTTTTTTTTTTTTTTTTTTTTTTTTGGGTACGTAATCTTGGTTGTAGGTTTTTCTCTTTCATCACTTTAAATATGCCCTGCCACTCTCTTCTGGCCTGCAGAGTTTCTGCTGAAAGCTCAGCTGTTAACCTTATGGGGATTCCCTTATGTGTTAGTTGTTGTTCTTCCCTTGCTGCTTTTAATATTTGTTCTTTGTATTTAACTTTTGATGGTTTGATTAATATGTGTTTTGACATGTTTCTCCTTGGATTTATCCTGTATGGGGCTCTCTGTGCTTCCTGGACTTGATTAACTATTTCCTTTCCCATATTAGGGAAGTTTTCAACTATAATCTCTTCAAATATTTTCTCAGTCCCTTTCTTTTTCTCTTCCTCTTCTGGGACCTTTATAATTCGAATGTTGGTATGTTTAATGTTTCCCAGGGGTCTCTGAGACTGTCCTCAATTCTTTTCATTCTTTTTTCTTTATTCTGCTCTGCAGTAGTTATTTCCACTATTTTATCTTCTAGGTCACTTATCTGTTCTTCTGCCTCAGTTATTCTGCTATTGATCCCTTCTAGAGAATTTTAAATCTCATTTATTGTATTGTTCATCATTGTTTGTTTGCTCTTTAGTTCTTCTAGGTCCTTGTTAAACGTTTCTTGTATTTTCTCCATTCTATTTCCAAGATTTTGGATCATCTTTACTATCATTGTTCTGAATTCTTTTTCAGGTAGGCTGCCTATTGCCCCTTCATTTGTTAGGTGTGGTGGGTTTTTGCATTTCTCCTTCATCTACTGTGTGTTTCTCTGTCTTCTCATTTTGCTTAACTTACTGTGTTTGGGGTCTCTTTTTCGTAGGCTGCACGTTCGTAGTCCCATTGTTTTTGGTGTCTGTCCCCAGTGGATAAGGTTGGTTCAGTGGGTTGTGTAGGCTTCCTGGTGGAGGGGACTAGTGCCTGTGCTCTGGCCGATGAAGCTGGATCTTGTGTTTCTGGTGGGCAGGTCCACGTCTGGTGGTGTGTTTTGGGGTGTCTGCGGCCTTATTATGATTTTAGGCAGCTTCTGTGCTAATGGATGGGGTTGTGTTCCTGTCTTGCTAGTTGTTTGGCATGGGGTGTCCTGCACTGTAGCTTGCTGGTCATTGAGTGAAGCTGGGTCTTGGCGTTAAGATGGAGATCTCTGGGAGATTTTCACCATTTGATATTACGTGGAGCTGGGAGGTCTCTGGTGGACCAGTGTCCTGAACTTGGCTCTCCCACCTCAGTGGCACAGCCCTGATGTCTGGGTGGAGCACCAAGAGCCTGTCCTCCACACGGCTCAGAATAAAAGGGAGGAAAAAAAAAGGAAGAAAGAAAGAAGATAAAATAAAATAAAATAAAATAAAACAAAATAAAATAAAATAAAAAATAAAGAATAATTATTAAGAAAAAAAATTTTTTTAAGTAATAAAAAAAAATGGACAGACAGAACCCTTGGACAAATGGTAAAAGCAAAGCTATACAGACAAAATGACACACAGAAGCATACACATACGCACTCACAAAAAGAGAAAAAGGGGAAAATATATGTATATTGTTGCTCCCAAATCCACCTCCTCAATTTGGGATGATTCGTTGTCTATTCAGGTATTCCACAGATGCAGGGTACATCAAGCTGATTGTGGAGATTTAATCCACTGTTCCTGAGGCTGCTGGGAGAGATTTCCCTTTCTCTTCTTTGTTCACAGAGCTCCTGGGGTTCAGCTTTGGATTTGGACCCGCCTCTACGTGTAGGTCACCTGAGGGCATCTGTTCCCCGACGGGGTTAAAGGAGCAGCTGCTTCGGGGGCTCTGGCTCACTCAGGCCGGGGGGGAGGGAAGGTTATGGATGCGTGGCAAGCCTGCAGCGGCAGAGGCCAGCGTGACGTTGCGCCAACCTGAGGCGCGCCGTGCGTTCTCCCAGGGAAGTTGTCCCTGGATCACGGGACCCTGGCAGTGGCGGGCTGCACAGGCTCCCAGTAGGGGAGGTGTGGATAGTGACCTGTGCTTGCTCACAGGCTTCTTGGTGGTAGCAGCAGCAGCCTTAGCGTCTCATGCCCCTCTCTGGGGTCCGCGCTGATAGCCGCGGCTCGCGTCCATCTCTGGAGCTCATTTAGGCGGCGCTCTGAATCCCCTCTCCTCATGCACCAGGAAACAAAGAGTCAAGAAAAAGTCTCTTGTCTCTTTGGCAGCTCCAGACTTTTTCCCAGACTCCCTCCTGGCTAGCTGTGGCGCACTAGCCCCCTTCAGACTGTGTTCACGCCGCCAACCCCAGTCCTCTCCCTGCGATCTGACTGAAGCCCGAGCCTCAGCTCCCAGCCCCGCCCGCCCCGGCAGCTGAGCAGACAAGCCTCTCGGGCTGGTGAGTGCTACTCGGCACTGATCCTCCGTGCGGGAATCTCTCCGCTTTGCCCTCCGCGCCTCTGTGGCTGCGCTCTCCTCCGTGGCTCTGAAGCTTCCCCCCTCCGCCCCCCGCAGTCTCCGCCCGCGAAGGGCCTTCCTAGTGTGTGGAAACCTTTCCTACTTCACAGCTCCCTCCCAGAGGTGCAGGTCCCGTCCCTATACTTTTGCCTCTGTTTTTTTTTTTTTCCTTTTGCCCTACCTAGGTACGTAGGGAGTTTCTTGCCTTTTGGGAGGTCTGACGTCTTCTGCCAGCGTTCAGTAGGTGTTCTGTAGGAGTTGTTCCACATGTAGATGTATTTCTGATGTATTTGTGGGGAGGAAGGTGATCTCGTCTTACTCTTCTGCCATCTTGAGGCATCTCCCCGTCCTAGGCTTCTTACTTCTGAGCCTGTGCATGTGCATACCTTGGATTTCTGAGTGAGATGTATAACTATTCTGAGTTGATTTTAACAATCCAAATCTCTCTCTTAATTCACCAACAAATAATTGTTGAAATATTACATTTTGGTTTCTCTCTCCCTCACCCCCTTGAATGTAAAATTCTCAAAAAAATATGTTAGATGAATTAATGCATTTTGCTTTATTAATGGGATAAAGGTATTGGTCTTTTATCAATATTTTAAATTAATGAGCCAAATAGGTAATATTTTAGTGTATATTCAAATTGTGTTTATAATTGAGCCACTCATATATTTAAAGAAGCATTAATGTGTTTAAATATCTGTGAAGTGTCAGGACCCTCAATAAATTGATTTCTTTATTCAACTTAGGCATCTTTAGGGGATATTTATGGAAAGAACAAAATATTCACTAACAAATAGTATGATGTGTTTCAGGAGTCTGAAGCCATGGCCAAGATCTATCATCTTCAGAAGTTAGTTGAATCAAACAATTCTTATGATTCCAAGATGGGGAATTTTGTTCCTGCTCTCAGATCTAAGTATAGTGTGACTTGAGATGACTTTTTCTATGTTTGTAAAGAAACAGAGTTTACTGGTATAGGCTAAGACAAAAGTAAAAATAACACTTTTCCTGTGGAGTTCCACAGATTTATATTTTAAAACTGGCCTCTATTCCTTCCTGTATAGGTTATTCAGTAAAGCTTCAAGGAAAGTTGTAATTCTCCATGCTTCCCAGTAATGTTGCCAGAAATTCTGCAACTTTGAGAAAACGTGTAGGGAAAGGTTGCTTTGCACCCTAGTACAATACACGCAGTTCATCTGCCTCTGACAATGCAAGGCATATCTTAGTTAAATGAACAAAGAGAAGTGGCAGCTTGGAAAAATAAGTAAAGAAAGGAGAAAAATGTGAAAAATACTTTATTAAACTAACATGAAATACAGTTATAAAAACCTTAGACTCTGAGGACTAGAAGGGATTTTAATGCCTATCCTATCCAATTTACCATCAAAATCTGAATCTCTTTTGCAGATTTCTCTCTCAGTGGTTACTAGAACATATTTGGAAATTAGTTGTGACAGTGGACTTATTTTATCCATAGTAATTCCTTTTAACTTTGAACAGTTTTAATAGCAAGTCATCTCTTTTACTGAACATCGTCATATTCAACAATGAGGGTATGATCATTAAGATTTTTGGAGTCAGTCTTCCTGGGCTCAAACACTGGCTCTTCTGTTTTCTAGCTGTGTACTATTGAGCAAGTTACCAATGAGTAAAACATGTTCATAATAATAATATTCACCTCTTAGAGTTCTTACTTTCCTTCTCTTTATGGAAATGGAGATAATAAAACTTCCTTTGTAGGACTGATGGGGGAATGAATAAAATTGATGAATAAAGTATCTATTACAAGTCAGTGCTCAATACTGACAGCTATTTTTATTATTAAATTACTTCACTATATTGTCCTACTTTCTCTGACTTTATTCTAGGTCATCTATTTAAGGGGTGTGCCAAGCATCGGATGCAGAGCTTCAGGTATTATCAGATCATACCAATGCAAAGTAAAGCAAAATTATATCACTCCTTTTTCATAAAATACACAACTTCCATTAAAATCCACAAATTCAATTTATGTTTTTGGTTTGACCTGTTATCCATACTATTATCATATTTATTGTTGAATATTGTCCTGAAGTCTTTGGGTAAAGTTTTTATTTAAAACATCTTCTGTCCACTCTCTGATAAAGTCTCAAACATCTTCTAGAAAGCCATTAATGACTCATGAACTGTGTGGACATATATCTTTGAAAACAAGCACTAGAAACCAGCATTGATGTCCAGTCACCTACCAGAATTTCACAGGGATTTCCATTAACTAAGAACAAAATAATCAATATTTTAAAAATTGTCATTGTGAGCCCACTTCTGTTTGGACCATCTAAACAAAAGTGGAAGTATTGTTTCCCCCTGCCGCAACATCCTCCAGTTAAAAAGTACAATATAAGTGCCAACCAGAATACAACACTTATTATTTTTGCTTTTCTTTGAAAAAAACTGATTACTGAATAACAACTCATAGTCTTAATCCTAAAATCTTTCTTTATTGGATGTATTTTTGCTGATGAAATTTCTCCATATGTTATAAAGAAAGCCTGCTAGAAGCCAGGAAATGAACATCAAACTACTGATCAAACTAATAGTGAATCAGGCTACTATTTTTACATCATTGTGAAGACTGGAACACATAAACATTATTAGGAAAAATGGAAATTATATATATATATATATATATATATATACACACACACACACACACACACACACACATACTGGTTTCACCATAAAAACTGTAGGCCGCTCAAGTAAAGACAGGATAAACACTATGAGCAGTAGTCATACTTAGGATTGTAGTTATTTTAGAGTCATTGTGACCCCGTGATAGAAAAAAATTTGCCTAGCAAAACATTACTTCATGAACGCCTACTGGAAGCTGGGGATTGGACATCAAACTTTTGATCAAACTAAGGAGAATAGGTCCAAGGAAAATTATTATACCATCCCTTGTTTAACTGAGGGTGAATAAAGAAGGAAAAGCAGTTTTGTGATCTGCATAAAAACAAAACAAAAACCCCACAACTTTCAGACCAAGGGGAAAAGGGTATCATGTTGAAAACTCAATGGAAGATGAATTTTCGAATATGACTTACAGGAACTGGAAAAAACAATAAAAACTATCTTATACTGTCAGAAGGATGATGAAGCATGGTATCTTTGAAATAGGAGCAGAAATACATTACAAGATAAAAGATTGAGAAGGAAATGCAACAGGATAGTATTTTTAAAGGATATGGATAAGTTAAGAAAGAATTTGGAATAAAGTGAGAAACAAAAATTTTAAAGCACATTAAAAATTTACTCATGACTGCAAAGAATTAAGTCAATATGATATTTACAGATAACAAATATCAATTTTCTCAGATTCCAAAGTAAAAGCAATAATTGATTAAATGATAGAGAAAGAGGTAAGACATGGAAAATGGAAAATAGAAATATAATATGGAACTCCCTCTTGCGAGAGCACTGGAATCACAACTAACTGCTGAACAACCATCAACAGAGAGACACTGGAACTCACCAAAAAAAGATGCCTGACATCCAAAGACAAAGGAGAAGCCACAATGAGATGACAGGAGGGGCACAATCACAATAAAATCAAATCCCATAACCACTGGGTGGGTGACTCACAAAACTAGAGAACAATTATGCCACAGAAGTCCATCCACTGGTGTGAAGGTTCTGAGCCCCACATCAGGCTTCCCAACCTGAGGGTCCGGCAATGGGAGGAGGAATTCCCAGAGAATCAGACTTTGAAGGCTAGCGGGATTTGACTGCAGGACTTTGACAGGAGTGGGAGAAACAAAGACTGCACTCTTGGAGGGCACACACAAAGTAGTGTGCGCATTGGGACCCAGGGGAAGGAGCAGTGACCCCATAGGAGACTGAACCAGACCTACCTGCAAGCATTGGAGGGTCTCCTGCAGAGGTGGGGGATGGCTGTGGCTCACCTGGGGGACAAGGACACTGGCAGCAGAAGTTCTGGGAAGTACTCCTTAGTGTGAGCCCTCCCAGAGTCTGACATTAGCCCCAACAAAGAGCCTGTAGGCTCCAGTGCCGGGTCGCCTCAGGCTAAACAACCATCAGGGAGGGAACTCAGCCTCACCTATCAGCAAACAAGTGGATTAAAGTTTCACTGAGCTCTGCCCACCAGAGCAACACCCAGCTGTACCCACAACCAGTCCCTCTCATAAGGAAGCTTGCAAAAGCCGCTTAGATAGACTCAGCCACCAGAGGGCAGACAGCAGAAGCAAGAAGAGCAACAATCCTGCAGCCTGTGGAACAAAACTACATTCATAGAAAGACAGACAAAACAAAAATGCAGAGGACTATGTACCAGATGAAGGAATAAGATTAAACCCCAGAAAAACAACTAAATGAAGTGGAGATAGGCAACCTTCCAGAAAAAGAATTCAGAATAATGATAGTGAAGATGATCCAGGGCCTTGGAAAAAGAATGGAGGCAAAGATCGAGAAGATGCAAGAAATGTTTAACAAAGACCTAGAATAATTAGAGAACAAACACTTAGAAGAAATAAAGAACAAACAAACAGAGATGAACAATACAATAACTGAAATAAAAAATACACTAGAAGGAATCAATAGCAGAATAACTGAGGCAGAAGAACGGGTAAGTGACCTGGAAGACAGAATGGTGGGATTCACTGCCATGGAACAGAATAAAGAAAAAAGAATGAAAAGAAATGAAGACTGCTTAAGAGATTGCTGGAACAACATTAAATGCACCAACATTCACATTATAGGGGCCCCAGAAGGAGAAGAGAGAGAGAAAGGACCCAAGAAAATATGTGAGGAGAAAAACTTCCCTAACATGGGAAAGAAAATAGCCACTCAAGTCCAGAAAGTGCAGAGAGTCCCAGGCAGGATAAACCCAAGGAGACACATGCTGAGACACATAGTATTCAAATTCACAAAAATTAAAGGCAAAGAAAAATTATTAAAAGCAACAAAGGAAAAACAACAAATAACATTCAAGGGAACTCCCATAAGGTTAACAGCTGATTTCTCAGGAGAAATTCTACAAGCCAGAAGGGAGTGGTATGATATATTTAAAGTGATGAAAGTGAAGAACTTACAACCAAGATTACTCTACCCAGTAAGGATCTCATTCAGATTCGATGAAGAAATCAAAAGCTTTACAGACAAGGAAAAGCTAAGAGAATTAAGCACCACCAAACCAGCTCTGCAACAAATGCAAAAGGAACTTCTCTAAGTGGGAAACACAAAAGAAGAAAAGGACCTACAAAAACAAACACAAAACAGTTGAGAAAACGGTAATAGGAACATACATATCAATAATTAACTTAAATGTTAATAGATTAAATGCGCCAACCAAAAGACACAGGCTTGCTGAATGGATACAAAAACAAGACCCATATTTCTTATCTACAAGAGACCCACTTCAGACCTAGGGACACATACAGACTGAAAGTGAGGGGATGGAAAAAGATATTCCATGCAAATGGAAATCAAAAGAATGCGGGGGTAGCAATACTCAGATAAAATAGACTTTAAAATAAAGAACGTTACAAGAGACAAGGAAGGACACTACATAATGATCAAGGGATCAATCCAAGAAGGACATATAACAATTATAAATATATAGGCACCCAACATAGGAGCACCTCAATACATAAGGCAAATGCTAACAGCTATAAAAGAGGAAATCGACAGTAACAAAATAATACTGGGGGATTTTAACACCTCACTTACACCAATGGACAGATCATCCAGACAGAAAATTAATAAGGAAACACAAGCTTTAAATGATACAATAGACCAGATAGACTTAATTGATATTTATAGGACATTCCATCCAACAACAGCAGATAACACTTTCTTCTCACGTGCACACGGAACATCCTCCAGGATAGATCACATCTTGGATCACAAATCAAACCTCAGTAAATTTAAGAAAACTGAAATTATGTCAAGCATCTTTTCCGACCACAACGTTCTGAGATTAGAAATAAATTATAGGGAAAAAAACGAAAAAACACAAACACATGGAGGTTAAACAATACATTATGAAATAACCAAGAGATCACTGAAGAAATCAAAGAGGAAATAAAAAGTACCTAGAGACATATGACAATAAAAACACGACGATCCAAAACCTATGGAATGCAGCAAGAGCAGCACTAAGAGGGAAGTTTATAGCAATACAATCCTACCTGAAGAAACAAGAAAAATCTCAAGTAAACAATCTAACCCTACACCTAAAGGAACTAGAGAAAGAACAAACAAAACCCAAAGTTAGCAGAAGGAAAGAAATCATAAAGATCAGATCAGAAATAAATGAAATAGAAACAAAGAAAACAATAGCAAAGATAAATAAACCTAATAGCTGGTTCTTTGAGAAGATAAACAAAATTGATAAACCTTTAGCCAGACTCATCAGGAAAAGAGGGAGAGGACTCAAATCAATAAAATTAGAAATGAAAAAGGAGAAGTTACAACGGACACCGCAGAAACACAAAGCATCCTAAGAGACTACTACAAGCAACTCTATGCCAATAAAATGGACAACCTGGAAGAAATGGACAAATTCTTAGAAAACTATACCCTTTCAAGACTGAACCAGGAAGAAGGAGAAAATATGAACAGGCCAATCACAAAGTACTGAAATTGAAACTGTGATTAAAAATCTTCCAACAAACAAAAGCCCAGGACCAGACGGCTTCACAGGTGAATTCTATCAAACATTTAGAGGGGGGTTAACACCCATCCTTCTCAAACTCTTCCAAAAAATTGCAGAGGGAGGAACACTCCCAAACTCATTCTAGGAGGCCACCATCACCCTGATACCAAAACCAGACAAAGCTGTTGCAAAGGAAGAAAATTAAAGGCCAATATCACTGATGAACATGGATGCAAAAATCCTCAACAAAATACTAGCAAACAGAATCCAACAGCACATTAAAAGGATCATACATCATGATCAAGTGGGGTTTATTCCAGGAATGCAAGGATTCTTCAATATACGCAAATCAATCAATGTGATACACCATATTAACAAACTGAAGAAGAAAAACCGTATGATCATTTCAATAGATGCAGAGAAAACTTTTGACAAAATTCAACACCAATTTATGATAAAAACTCTCCATAAAGTGGGCACAGAAGGAACCTACCTCAACATAATAAAGGCCATATATGACAAACCCACAGCCAACATCATTCTCAATGGTGAAAAACTGTAAGCATTTCCTCTAAGATCAGGAACAAGACAAGGATGCCCACTCTCACCATTTTTATTCAACATAGTTTTGGAAGTCCTAGCCCCAGCCATCAGAGATGAAAAAGAAATAAAAGAAATCAAAATTGGAAAAGAAGTAAAACTGTCACTGATTGCAGACGACATGATACTATACATAGAAAATTCTAAAGATGCCACCAGAAAACTACTGGAGCTCATCATTGAATTTGGTAAAGTTGCAGGATACAAAATTAATACACAGAAATCTGTTGCATTTCTACACACAAACAATGAAAGATCAGAAAGAGAAATTAAGGAAATAATCTCATTTACCATCGCATTAAAAAGAATAAAATACCTAGGAATAAACCAACCTAAGGAGG
This sequence comes from Balaenoptera acutorostrata, assembly GCF_949987535.1. Lineage (NCBI taxonomy): Eukaryota > Metazoa > Chordata > Mammalia > Artiodactyla > Balaenopteridae > Balaenoptera > Balaenoptera acutorostrata. Next base: position 77,572,844 of record NC_080065.1, on the reverse strand, counting down.
TAAAAGATCTTTACTCAGGAAACTATAAGACACTGTGAAAGAAATCAAAGATGAAACAAACAGATGGAAAGATATACCATGTTCTTGGATTGGAAGAATCAATATTGTGAAAATGATTATATTACGCAAAGTAATCTACAGATTCAATGCAATCCCTATCAAATTACCAATGGCATTTTTTACAGAACTAGAACAAAAAATCTTAAAATTTGTATGGAGACAAACAAGACCCCGAGTAGCCAAAGCAATCTTGAGGGATAAAGATGGAGCTGGAGGAATCAGACTCCCTGACTTCAGATCATACTACAAAGCTACAGTAATCAAGGCAATATGGCACTGGCACGAAAATAGAAATATTGATCAATGGAACAGGATAGAAAGCCCAGAGATAAACCTACGCACCTATGGTCAACTAATCTATGACAAAGGAAGCAAGGATATACAATGGAGAAAAGACAGTTTCTCCCATAAGTGGTGCTGGGATAACTGGACACCTACATGTAAAAGAATGAAATTAGAACACTCCCTAACACCATACACAAAAATAAACTCCAAATGGATTAAAGACCTAAGTGTAAGACTGGACACTATAAAACTCTTAGAGGAAAACATGGGAAGAACGAGCTTTGACATAAATCACAGCAAGATCCTTTTTGACCCACCTCCTAGAGAAATAGAAATAAAAACAAAAATACACAAATGGGACCTCATGAAACTTCAAAGCTTTTGCGCAGCAAAGGAAACTATAAACAAGATGAAAAGACAACCCTCAGGATGGAAGAAAATATTTGCAAGGGAATCAATGGACAAAGGATTAATCTCCAAATATATAAACAGCTCCTGCAGCTCAATGTTAAAAAAAACAAACAACCCAATCCAAAAATGGGCAGAAGACCTAAATAGACATCTCTCCAAAGAAGACATACAGATGACCAAGAAGCACATGAAAGCTGTTCAACATCACTAATTATTAGAGAAATGTAAATCAAAACTACAATGAGGTATCACCTCACACCAGTTAGAATGGGCATCATCAGAAAATCTACAAACAACAAATGCTGGAGAGGATGTGGAGAAAAGGGAACCCTCTTGCACTGTTGGTGGGAATGTAAACTGACACAGCCACTATGGAGAACAGTATGGAGGTTCCTTAAAGAACTAAAAATAGAACTACCATATGACCCAGCAATCCCATTACTGGGCATATACCCTGAGAAAACCATAATGCAAAAAGACACATGCACCCCAATGTTTATTGCAGCACTATTTACAATAGCCAGGTCATGGAAGCAATTTAAATGCCCATCGACAGACGAATGGATAACGAAGTATGGTACATATGTACAATGGAATTGCTCAGCCATAAGAAGGAATGAAGTTGGGTCATTTGTAGAGATGTGGATGGACCTAGAGCCTGCCATACAGAGTGAAGTAAGTCAGAAAGAGAAAAACAAATATCGTATATTAACTCATATATGTGGACTCTAGAAAAATGGTACAGATGAACCGGTCTTCAAGGCAGAAATAGAGACACAGATGTAGAGAACAAACATACGGATACCAAAGGGAGAAAGTGGAGGGGGGTGGTGGTGGTGGTGGTGGGATGAATTGGGAGATTGGGATTGACATATATACACTAATATGTATAAAGTGGATAAGTAATAAGAACCTGCTGTATAAAAATAAATAAATAAATAAAATTCAATATTCCAAAAAAATAAATATGGGAATAATTTCTCTTCTGAAAGAAGAAATCACCAAGTATTATAGAAAGCAGTATTCCTAAACTGGAATTACGCATACTTAATGGGATTCTTAAATTATAGTAAAAATCAATGAAAAGCAGCCCATTCTACGAACTATACTGATAATCTAGTTTGCATTACAAGAATAAAGTAGAATCCATCAAGCATTCAGAAAATAATAATACACATAAGGTTGAAACACATAAGTAAGATATTTAGGGCATTAGAATTTTTCTCCTGCAGTATCAAATTCCAGAATTCAATAGAGAATTTTGGAAGGAAAAATTTGTGAACTAAGAATTTTACTCCAATTAAATTTCCTTTCGTGTGAGGGTTACAGAAATACAAACTGATATGAAACCACGGGAGAAATACATCATACATACAAATGTAAAAATGTTGGTGCGTGATGTAATCCACCCACTCTACAGAAAGGTTAAAATTAATAACCCAGGATTGCATAAATCATATAATAATAATAGTAATAATACATTTTATCAATTACAGAATACACAAGGTACCATAAATATTAAAAAGAAACATTACTTCAGCAAACCATATCTGATTGACAATTCTAATGTACTTAAACATTACTCTAATGTACCTTTTTTATCTGATGCTTAAAAGCAAACTACTTTATTATTATCCCTTACTATGCAAACCAATATGCAATTCTACAGAAGAAATTCTTCTCTAAGAACGCTTCACCTGTCAGAGTTTAGTATTGTTTGGTATCATAGCAAAGTAATTCACAGAAATCATATATGCATATATATCTATATATATATATGATTATATATATATCATAATTTACACATATTAAACTCACATGAAACAACTGGGAAAATAAATCTCATATATAAACATTGAAATGTTGGTGATGATGTAGGAAAATATAAATTTGTATATAAAACCAAAAACCAAACTAAATGAAAGTATTATGGCCATTATTGTTGGCTCCTTTCTAGATTTCTTCATTTGCTGAATTTTCTTTGATAAACATGTACTACTTTTAAATTTTAAAAAAAAAGCAATTCATAAAAAATTAGTTTTGGCCAGTCACTCTTGTTAATCCATATAACTGTATCTTTACTTATTTAAATGGTTTTCAGAACTAGTATAGGATATATTGATTTTTATTCTATTAGATTAGGTCCATTGTTCTGGTTAGTCAAAGTTTTTTCAAATGGATCTTATTACTTAATTTATTTACTACCAGGTCCAGCCTAATGTCATCCACTAATTTGATAAGCATGTCCTCAATCTTTTATCCAAACCTTAAATTAGAACCAAGAGCAGAGCCAAGAGAATCTCACTCTATCTTGATATAAATCCACTCATTAGTAATCCTTGGTCATGATTCAACCAATGACTAATTTACCTAACTGCCTTTGACTCACATTCATATTCTTCCCTTCTTATTCACAAGTCTGTCATGAGGAATTAACATAAACGCCTTACTGATTTTCACATATGTCCTAAGGATTACTTTCCTCTGATCTACTAATGTGATATACTTGTCAAAGAAGACTAGGATAGTCAAATATCTTGTTCATACCTATGTATCTAAATGAAAATGTTGCTGATGAATTTATAAACATGTCAAAAATATGTAAAAAAAGTTTATTCTTTATACCCATTAAAATAAAACCTCTCATTATCTCAAAATACTAAAAAACATTTTACCAGTTGACTAAGTATTATGAGACTGTATAACATGACACGAAATTAGCGTTAACTCACCAAATACTTTTTAAGCCTTCTAAAATACTTTTAAAACAATACTTTTTAAAAAAATTATAAGGAAAAGCCATTTCAAAAAGCTGAAAAAGTAAACCTGAAAACTACAAAAAATGATTAAGTTGTTGCCATTGTGAACATTTTCTGGAAAATACATTTTTTAAAAAGTCAAAGGGTTTGGTTGATATGAGTACCCTAAGAATCAGAGACAGCAAAAAAGGAGTGAGGGAGCCAGAGGCTTTAAACAAAGAAACTCAACTCCATTTAATGGCAACAAGCTACCCTGTCCAGGGACCCACAGGAATATCAGAAATCAACAAATACAATAGGCTTATTCTCATTAAAGAATACAAAGCATATAGTGGCCACCCCATGCACCATTCCTATGTGCACTAAGGATTTGCTATCATTTTACTACATATATTATAAATACTAAATAATACCTAGAAATAATTATTTGAAAAATTTTAATGATAAAATTACAGCTTGCTATTTTTTATTATTCTATTGTCACACAATCTTCAAATAATTCTTGGCCCAACATGCACATGATTGCTCTAATTGTGTATTCACCGGCTAGAGTACCAATTTAATTCTACTTTTCGAGTTCTACAATGTAAAGTGTTGCCCCAGCTGATTTCTCAGTGAAGAATTTCAAAAGAATAGCTGAATTCTTTCACCCCTAGGTAACTTACAAAGACCCACAGTCTTATCTCTGCCTAGTGGGTTATAGAAATTAATGTATTCCTTGACTGAATAAAAGGTACATGAATGAATGAGAGGAACATAAATGAATGGTCAATTTCTCATCAAGAATTAATAAAAATGGAAAGGGAGAAAAAAAGGAGAAAGTGTACTATTGTAGAAAAAAATGCTTAAATCAACTATAAATCAGTATAGTTAGACAGGTTTCTGGATGGATTTTCCTGTCCTTAGACTAAACAAATATGAAGCTCCTGGGGCAAAACTCAAGTATTATCTGTTTGGTCTAATCTTGAACTCTTTCTAGCAAATGGAATTATATATCTTTAACATTTTAATTGCTGAAGTGTATAACATGTTAAGTGTTTTAGTGGGATTGAAAAACACTTTCTGTTTAGGGTTTCATCAAATTGTATTTGACATTATTTAGGAATTTTTGCTAGTGCAAATCCTAGCAAACTGGTAATATTTTGGCTTTAAAGTAGATAAACCAGGGTTCAAAATCCAAATGCAGCTCTAACTAGCTACTGGATCTCAGATAAATAACTATCAGTGAAATAACTTTATTGTAGTATTTCAATATAATCATGTAAATAAAGCAAATGTCACTTTGATTCATATAGTTTATCATTCATTAATATATGCAACTTACTTAGACTTTCAGTTTATTTGTAATCACAGATATTAATTCCTTATTAATTTGCAGAATACAAGGCTGTTCAAGCACTTAGAAAGTGGCAAAGAAGTCCATGTATGTTCAAGCTAATCATACTGCTTAAAAAAATTTCCCATAGTAGGCTTTATTTTGTTTTCAGCCAGTTGGTAGGAGAACACTGTCCTGCCAAAATCAGAGCAGGCTGGAAGACTGTCATTCTGCAATGGCTCAATTAAAAAAAACAAAAAAACACCTAAACTAAAATATTCACAGCTAATCCTGTTACCCTGTTGTAGCATCACCACCCAGGGACAAATGAAGTGTTTGGCACACCAGAAATGCTAGAATTCTAATTTGTTCTATCCAACTTAATCCTCAATTTGCATATGTGGTTTGGATTGCTTTACTGACCTCCCTGCCCCATGTCATCTTCCATCTTCTGCAAAATTGGATTGCCTATCCATAATTTCATTCATCTATTTAAGCAAGTTCCTTTGGTCTTGCTCTTATGTGTCTCTTCATATGAAGAATAGGTTTAGATCCATGTTATTTCTGATTTTATTAAACCAGTGGTTTTTAATTAGGGGCAATTTACCATCACCCCTCCCCCAATGCCAATGTCTGGAGACCTTTTTTTTGTTACAACTTGGTGAGGGGAGCTACTGATATCTAGAAGATGGAGGCCAGAATACTGCTAAACATCCTACAATACACAGGACAGACCCTCACAACAAAGATTTAGCCTGTTCAAAATGTCAGCAGTGCTGAAGTTGAGAAACGAGAAACTGTACATTAAAAATAGATACTGAGGTCCATCATGTACTCTTCTAGGTGGTAACAATAGAGTGAATACGACAGAGAAAATCCCTGCTCTCATGAAGCTTACATTTTAATGAGAATTATAGAAAATAAACAGATAAATAGCTAATATAGTTTTAGAATGGGCAAGTGCCATAAAAATAAAACAGTAAATGAATCAACTGTGAGTGATGGAAGAGGTAGGGATGGAGATAGGAGCTAGAATATTATATTCAATAGAAAAACACATGATTGCCATATAATGTTCATTTCCACCCATCCTCTCTCATTAGTTTTACTTTCTTTCATACAATTACCTTGGTCATAAATTAAGCAGAAAAAAAAAAAAAAAAGACAGGAAAGACATCACACATTTATTAAACACACACTTGCCAGCCTTCAGGCTATTTTTTGGTGTGTTTTGATTATAGTAGGCTTGATTTCATAAAATTGGAAAATATAGATTTTAATCTAAGTATTTGCCTACATAGATTAACCTATCTAGCTCTTCAATGGAGGGTTTTACTTTAATTTCAACTTTTTAAAACAAGAATCACTCAAAAAATGTTATTGAAGATGAACAAAAAGTACAATCTAGAAAGCAATGTTATCTAAAACCCTAGGTCAAAAAACAGTTAAGACAAGGATAAGGGAAATACAAAAACACTCAGGAAAAGATGGTATACTCCATGTAATTGTTGTTGATCAAAATCCACATAATGCAGATGATGCTGGCAAACCTTTTACAAAGTAACTCAAGCTGCACTGTGATTTAGAAACAGGTAATTCATGAGATTAAGGTGCCCTTTATATATCATCAGGAAGCAGTCAACCTAAAATGTAATCAACGTAAAATAAGCCATAAATTTAGAAAAGTTATGAAAGTATATTGAAAAAAGAATGAATGAGGCTGTAAAGATGAGTACAAATGAACAACGCTCAGCAAGGAGCCTGTCCAGAGATGTGCTGGAGGGGAAGGATGCGTCCGTGAGTCTCCCTCACTGTGGAGATGCATCTCTAACCTCTACCCAGATTAGGGTGTCGATTCAGCCAATGAATCTTTCACAAATTTTCTGATTATAGTTCGCTAAAAAGATACGAAATGAACTACTGGTACCCAATCGAGTCTGTACTGAACCCCTTTTTTCTAGTACCAAAGAGCCTCAAAAATGGAAAGTTTATTTGTGTTTGATCTAAAAATACCTACTTACATTTCTCTGCATACTCTGTAACACACTTGTGTTTGTTTTAATACAAACATTTTTAAATGGCGTAACTAATTCCTGATAGAAAAAATAAAATTTTATAGTAAAATTAGTACTCTAAGGCTATGCAACATGTACCCACACATACTCTCAAAGTACTTTAGGTTGGAAATGACAGTTTAGGCTGCCAGCTGGAATAAAAATATGTATCTCCTAAAGCTACAACTTACCAAGTAGATTTTTCAATATTAATTAAGTTTTTCAATTGCTTCGATTCTTGGAACAGGATCTCCTGACACTGGACACGGATGTTTTGCTATGATAACAGACTGATTCCCAATACAAATTAGTAAATTGGCATTTTCATTTACAAACCCGTCTGAGAATGTTGGTTATATGACTTGCACATTTGTCTCTACTAATTATCATATCAGCCCTTCACAGGCTAAAGAACCAGATGCTATATCCAATGGTTCTGAGTTAAGAACACTATCTCATGTAATTCATCTGTAAACAGGCGACCAGTTTGCATCTATGCCTTCGTTGGCTTCTGTGTGTGAAAGAGGAAACCCAGTGAGAAAGACGAGAAACACAGAAGGGAGCTAATGTATCCTTCTCTCCCTGCCAGCCCTTACTTCAAAACTTTAAATCCTAGACTATTTTATCACTCCCTCAACCAAACAAAATTGTACCCATCTAACCAACACCCTACCATTAACGTTGGGACAGAGAGAGAGTACAGTCTATTACCAACAGATGTTAACAAAAGATTAATTCTACACACAAAGACCCAAGAACATACAAAACACGTGTAACTGTAGGTCTGCATCATGATTTGTAAGCTGTAGAGCTCCATCCAGTGAAGGTCTAGGAGTAGTGTCTCAGTTGAATCTCATGGTATCTCAGTTGTTAACATATGGCCCCCGTGATAGCCTTTGTCTGGCCCCTTTACTTCTCTGCTTTCCTCCCCTCTCTCTCACTCCTCTCAGGATATTCAGTCTCCTAACCTTTAGCTCCCTGATTTCCTCTCATCTCACCCTGAAAATGAGTAGCTTTATTTCATTATGTGCTTGGTCTTCAGAATTGGTAGATGTCATTCAAGAGCTTCTGGTTCTGTATTAGAAGGGAGTATTAGGGCTGTGGATTCTTTGTGTAGAAAAAGGCTAAAGGGAACCTTTAACAAAGGCCTCTTTCTATCATCTTTGTCTTAACATGTGGTAGAAAAATGTGGGAGTAGAATGAGAGTGAATGAGAGTAAATATACAAATATATATCTCTATAAGGCAGACTTCTAAAAAAAATTCATTTGACTGATAATCTTAAAAACAAAAACTTGAGATACAAGGAACACTAGAATTAGCCCCTATGAATGCAGGAAAAAAATATTAATAGGCAAGGCTGACCAGAATCCTGTTGCTATGTTGTCTTACTTTCTCTCCCCATCACTCTGTAGTGCATTTTAAGATACAGAGCCAGAAGCTATTTTAAGACACGATACTTCTACTGTTGAAAAATCCTGGAAACAGAGCTGATGGTTTTATTTCATATCAAGTAACCAGATAGAAAGGTAGCTGATAAATAGCCTGTTTGCCAGCTAGAAAAGGGGGCATGACAATTTAGATGGTATGAGTTCCTGACATGTCTTCTAGAATCTCTCAGTGATACACAAGTTGGTTACCTCACTACCACTCAACACCTTATAACTGCCTGGAACTAATATTTAGCATCTCTTACATTTTATTTTAGGACTCAAAGACAGAATAATGGTTTGAAAAGGGAGAGTGATGTGGATACTTCTCTAATAGAGTACAGTATTAGTATGTAGAAAAGAAGTGTTAAATATGTTTCACTTTGTTGGAGCAGCCAGGACTCAAGTATAATGTCCCATGTAAGAAATTCACTATGGCCCAACTAAAAGTAGATATTTTTTAGTACACTGTGAAGGTTTCTGTTTATTTTGCCAAGTTGACTTAAGATTTATAATTACTGGACTTCCCTGGTAGTGCAGTGGATAGGAATCCGCCTGCCAGTACAGGGGACACAGGTTCAATCCCTGGTCCGGGAAAATCCCACATGCCGTGGAGCAACTAAGCCCGTGCACCACAACTACTGAGCCTGCGCTCTAGAGCCCACGAGCCACAACTACTGTGCCAACATGACGCAACTACTAAAGCCTGTGCACCTAGAGCCCGTGCTCTGCAACAAGAGAAGCCACTGCAATGAGAAGCCCACATGCCACACCGAAGAGTAGCCCCCGCTCACGACAACTAGAGAAAGCCCACGAGCAGCGACAAAGATCCAATGCAGCCAAAAATTTTAAAATTAAAAAAAAAAGACTTATAATTACATAGTGGCATAATATTTGATAAATATTAAAAAAATACTTGGTAATTTTTTATGTGTAATTGATAGTACAACAACACATAAAAAGGAAAGATATGGACCTATAATGTATGTCATATATGATGGTCAAATTGCTACTGACAGCAAAGATAATTTAAGGAAATCACTAACTTTATAGCTGAAAAGCCTTAGAGTCTCATGTCCAGAAAGCAGACCATTTCTTGATAACTCATGAATGGGTTACCACATAGCACTGTACCCCAGAAAGCCCATACTTTCACTCTGCTGATCATTTGTGGATACTTTTCTTAATTACTTGCATCTAGGAGACATTGAACTATTAATAGCATGTACTTTAATTAATTCTTTTGTTTTCTCTTCAACTATTTTTTATTTCCTTGGCATAAAATCTCCAACAACTTTTGACATACAAATACTTAATCAACTTTCAAGGGGAAAAGTCTGAGAAAGAAGAGACTACCCTGCCTACTCCCACCACTGAGGCAACTGCAAGAAATGATTGCTCAGGAGGAATGAAATGCAAAGCCTCAAGCTTCTTCAGAACTGCTGACCAAAACTGCTTTGTTTTGTCTTAAAAACAAAGCTTTCTTTAAACGTAGGTTTTCTCCTCTGGAAAATGGGCATATTGTATACCCTGATATGGACATTTACAAATAAAAATAAATAATTCTTCCTGAGTGAAAAAAAAACAAAAAATAAAGCCTTCTAGAACTACAGAATGTAAGAGCTAATTATTAGTTAATTAAAAATGAATCCAGAGGAGCTTCAAGATGGCAGAAGAGTAAGACGTGGAGATCACCTTCCTCCCCACAAATACATCACAAATACATCTACATGTGGAACAACTCCTACAGAACACCTACTGAACGCTGGCAGAAGACCTCAGACCTCCCAAAAGGCAAGAAACTCCCCACATACCTGGGTAGGGCAAAATAAAAAAGAAATAACAGAGACAAAAGAATAGGGACGGGACCTCCACCAGTGGGAGGGAGCTGTGAAGGAGGAAAGGTTTCCACACACTAGGAAGCCCCTTTGCGGGCAGAGACTGCGGGGGGCAGAGGGGGGAAGCTTCGGAGCCACGGAGGAGAGCTTAGCCACAGGGGTGCGGAGGGCAAAGCAGAGAGGTTCCCGCACGGAGGATCAGTGCCGAGTAGCACTCACCAGCCCGAGAGGCTTGTCTGCTCAGCCACCGGGAAGGACGGGGCTGGGAGCTGAGGCTTGGGCTTCAGTTGGATCGCAGGGAGAGGACTGGGGTTGGCAGCGTGAACACAGCCTGAAGGGGGCTAGTGCGCCACAGCTAGCCAGGAGGGAGTCTGGAAAAAAGTCTGGAGCTGCCAAAGAAACAAGACTTTTTCTTGCATCTTTGATTCCTGGTGCGCGAGGAGAGGGGATTAAGAATGGCGCTTAAAGGAGCTCCAGAGATGGGTGCGAGCCGTGGCTATCAGCGCGGACCCCAGAGACGGGCATGAGACGCTAAGGCTGCTGCTGCCGCCACCAAGAAGCCTGTGTGCGAGCACAGGTCACTATCCACACCTCCCCTCCCGGGAGCCTGTGCAGCCCGCCACTGCCAGGGTCCCGGGATCCAGGGACAACTTCCCCGGGAGAATGCACGGCGCGCCTCAGGCTGGTGCGACGTCACACAGGCCTCTGCTGCCGCAGGCTCGCCCCGCATCTGTACCCCTCCCTCCCCCCAGCCTGAGTGAGCCAGAGCCCCCGAATCAGCTGCTCCTTTAACCCCGTCCTGTATGAGCGGGAACAGAGGCCCTCAGGCGACCTACATGCAGAGGCGGGTCCAAATCCAAAGCTGAACCCCGGGAGCTGTGCAAACAAAGAAGAGAAAGGGAAATTTCTCCCAGCAGCCTCAGAAGCAGCAGATTAAACCTCCACAGTCAACTTGATGTGCCCTGCGTCTGTGGAATACATGAATAGACAACGAATCATCCCAAATTGAGGAGGTGGACTTTGGGAGTAATGATAAACATATATTTTTCCCTTTTTCTCTTTTTGTGAGTGTGTATGTGTATGCTTCTGTGTGTGATTTTGTCTGTATAGCTTTGCTTTTACCATTTGTTCTAGGGCTCTGCCCGTTTTTTTTCATTTTCTTATTTTTAGTATAGTTTTTAGCTCTTGTTATCATTGTCAGATTTGTTTTTGGTTTGGTTGCTCTCTTCTTTCTTTCTTTTCTTTAATTACTATTTAATTTTTTAAAAAATTATTTTTAATCTTTTATTTTAATAACTTTTTTAGTTTATTTTATTTTAGCTTTTTCATTCTTTCTTTCTTTTTTTCTCCCGTTTATTCTGAGCCATGTGGATGACAGGCTTTTGGTGCTCCACCCAGGTATTAGGGCTGTGCCTCTGAGGTGGCAGAGCCAAGTTCAGGACACTGGTCCACCAGAGACCTCCCAGCTCCACGTAATATCAAATGGTGAGAATCACCCAGAGATCTCCGTCTCAACGCCAAGACCCAGCTGCACTCAATGACCAGCAAGCTACAGTGCTGGACAACCTATGCCAAACAACTAGCAAAACAGGAACACAACCCCACCAATTAGCAGAGAGGCTGCCTAAAATCATAATAAGGTCACAGACACCCCAAAACACATCACCAGATGTGGACTTGCCCACCAGAAAGACAGGATTCAGCCTCATCCACCAGACACAGGCACTAGTTCCCTCCACCAGGAAGCCTACACAACCCCCTGAACCAACCTTAGCCACTGGGGGCAGACACCAAAAACAATGGGAACTACAAACCTGCAGCCTGCGAAAGGGAGACCCAAACACAGTAAGTTAAGCAAAATGAGAAGACAGAGAAACACACAGCAGATGAAGGAGCAAGGTAAAAACCCACCAGACGTAACAAATGAAGAGGAAATAAGCAGTCTACCTGAAAAAGAATTCAGAATAATGATAGTAAAGATAATCCAAAATCTTGGAAATAGAATGGAGAAAATACAAGAAACGTTTAATGAGGACCTAGAAGAACTAAAGAGCAAACAAACAATGATGAACAACACAATAAATAAAATTTAAAACTCTCTAGAAGGGATCAATAGCAGAATAACTGAGGCAGAAGAAAGGATAAGTGACCTGGAAGATAAAATAGTGGAAATAACTACTACAGAGCAGAATAAAGACAAAAGAATGAAAAGAAATGAAGACAGTATCAGAGACCTCTGGGACAACATTAAACACACGAACATTTGAATTATAAGGGTCCCAGAAGAAGAAGAGTAAAAGAAAGGGACTGAGAAAATATTTGAGGAGATTATAGTTGAAAACTTCCCTAATATGGGAAAGGAAATAGTTAATCAAGTCGAGGAAGCACAGAGAATCCCATACAGGAAAAATCCAAGGAGAAACACTCCAAGACACATATTAATCAACCTGTCAAAAATAAAATACAAAGAAAAAATATTAAAAGCAGCAAGGGAAAAACAACAAATAACACACAAGGGAATCCCCATAAGGTTAACAGCTGATCTTTCAGCAGAAACTCTGCAAGCCAGAAGGGAGTGGCAGGACATATTTAAAGTGATGAAAGGGAAAAACCTACAACCAAGATTACCCTATCCAGCAAGTATCTCATTCAGATTTGACAGAGAAATTTAAAACTTTACAGACAAGCAAAACCTAACAGAATTCAGCACCACCAAACCAGCTTTACAACAAATGCTAAAGGAACTTCTCTAGGCAGAAAACACAAGAAAAAGAAAAGACTTACAATAACAAACCCAAAGCATTTAAGAAAATGGTAATAGGAACATACGTATCGATAATTACCTTAAATGTAAATGGCACCAACCAAAAGACATAGACTGGCTGAATGGATTCAAAAACAAGACCCATATATATGCTGTCTACAAGAGACCCACTTCAGACCTAGGGGCACATTCAGACTGAAAGTGAGGAGATGGAAAAAGATATTCCATGCAAATGGAAATCAAAAGAAAGCTGCAGTAGCAATTCTCATAACAGAAAAAATAGACTTTAAAACAAACACTATTATAGGAGACAAAGAAAGACACTACATAATGATCAAGGGATCAATACAAGAAGAAGATATAACAAATGTAAATATTTATGCACCCAACATAGGAGCACCTCAATACATAACACAAATACTAACAGCCATAAAAGGGGAAATTGACAGTAACACAATCATAGTAGGGGACTTTAACACCCCACTTTCACCAATGGACAGATAATCCAAAATGAAAATAAATAGGGAAACACAAGCTTTAAATGATACATGAAACAAGATGCACTCAATTGATATTTATAGGACATTCCACCCAAAAACAACAGAATACACTTTCTTCTCAAGTGCTCCTGGAACACTTTCTAGGATAGATCATATCTTGGGTCACATATCAAGCCTTGGTAAATTTAAGAAAATTGAATTCTATCAAGTATCTTTTCCGACCACAATGCTATCAATTACAGGGAAAAAACTGTAAAAACTACAAACACATGGAGGCTAAACAATACATTATTTAATAACCAAGAGATCACTGAAGAAATCAAGGAGGAAATCAAAAAACACCTAGAAACAAATGACAATGAAAACACGATGACGCAAAACCTATGGGATGCAGCAAAAGCAGTTCTAAGAGGGAAGTCTAGAGCAATACATCCTACCTTCAGAAACAAGAAACATCTCAAATAAACAACCTAACCTTACACCTAAAGCAATTAGAGAAAGAAGAACAAAAAAACCCCAAAGTTAGCAGAAGGAAAGGAATCATAAAGATCAGATCAGAAATAAATGAAAAAAAATGAAAGAAACAAAGCAAAGACCAATAAAACTAAAAGCTCGTTCTTCTTTGAGAAGATAAACAAGATTGATAAACCATTAGCCAGACTCATCAAGAAAAAAAGGGAGAAGACTCAAATCAATAGAATTAGAAATGAAAAAGGAGAAGTAACAACTGACACTGCAGAAATACAAAGGATCATGAGAGATTATTAGAAGCAACTATATGCCAATAAAATGGACAACCTGGAAGAAATGGGCAAATTCTTAGAAACACACAACCTTCTGAGACTAAACCAGGAATAAATAGGAAATATGAACAGACCAATCACAAGCACTGAAATTGAAACTGTGATTAAAAATCTTCCAACAAACAAAAGCCCAGGACCAGACGGCTTCACAGGCAAATTCTATCAAACATTTAGAGAAGAACTAACATCTATCCTTCTCAAATTCTTCCAAAATATACCAGAGGGAGGAACACCCCCAAACTCATTCTGCGAGGCCACCATCACCCTGATACCAAAACCAGACAAAGATGTCACAAAGGAAGAAAACTAAAGGCCAATATCACTGATGAACATAGGTGCAAAAATCCTCAACAAAATACTAGCAAACAGAATTCAACAGCACATTAAAAGGATCATACATCATGATCAAGTGGGGTTTATTCCAGGAATGCAAGCATTTTTCAATATACGCAAATCAATCAATGTGATACACCATATTAACAAACTGAAGAATAAAAACCATATGATCATCTCAACAAATGCAGAGAAAGCTTTTGACAAAATTCAACACCAATTTATGATAAAAACCCTCCAGAAAGCAGGCATAGAGGGAACTTTCCTCAACATAATAAAGGCCATATATGACAAACTCACAGCAAACATCGTCCTCAATGGTGAAAAACTGAAACCATTTCCACTAAGATCAGGAACAAGACAAGGTTGCCCACTCTCACCACTATTATTCAACATAGTTTTGGAAGTTTTAGCCACAGCAATCAGAGACGAAAAAGAAATAAGAGGAATCTAAATCGGAAAAGAGGAAGTAAAGCTGTCACTGTTTGCAGATCACATGATATTATACATAGAGAATCCTAAAGGTGCTACCAGAAAACTACTAGAGCTAATCAATGAATTTGGTAAAGTAGCAGGATACAAAATTACTGCACAGATATCTCTTGCATTCCTATACACTAATGATGAAAAATCTGAAAGTGAGATTAAGAAAACACCCTTATTTACCACTGCAACACAAAGAATAAAATACCTAGGAATAAACCTACCTAAGGAGACAAAAGGCCTGTATGCAGAAAATTATGACACTGATGAAAGAAATTAAAGATGGTACAAATAGATGGAGAGATATACCATGTTCTTGGATTGGAAGAAGCAACATTGTGAAAATGACTCTACTACTCAAAGCAATCTACAGATTCAATGCAATCCCTATGAAATTACCACTGGCATTTTCACAGAACTAGAACAAAAAATTTCACAATTTGTATGGAAACACAAAAGACCCTGAATAGCCAAAGCAATCTTGAGAAAGAAATATGGAGCTGGAGGCATCAGGCTCCCTGACTTCAGACTATACTACAAAGCTACAGTAACCAAGACAGTATGGTACTGGCACAAATAAAGAAATATCGATCAATGGAACATGATAGACAGCCCAGAGATAAACCCACGCACATATGGTCACCTTATCTTTGATAAAGGAGGCAAGAATATACAATGGAGAAAAGAGAGCCTCTCCAATAAGCAGTGCAGGGAAAACTGGACAGCACATGTAAAAGGAAGCAATTAGAACACTCCCTAACACCATACACAAAAATAAACTCCAAATGGATTAAAGACCTAAGTGTAAGGCCAGACACTATCAAACTCTTAGAGGAAAACATAGGCAGAACACTCTATGACATAAATCACAACAAGATCCTTTTTGACCCACCTCCTAGAGAAATGGAAACAAAAACAAAAATAAACAAATGGGACCTAATGAAACTTAAAAGCTTTTGCACAGCAAAGGAAACCAGAAACAAGACCAAAAGACAACCCTCAGAATGGGAGAAAGTATTTCCAAATGAAGCAACTGACAAAAGATTAATCTCCAATATTTAGAATCAGCTCATGCAGCTCAATATCAAAAAACAAACAACCCCATCCAAAAATGGGCAGAAGACCTAAATAGACATTTCTCCAAAGAAGATATACAGATTGCCAACAAACACATGAAAGAATGCTCAACATCATTAATCATTGGAGAAATGCAAATCAAAACTACAATGAGATAACATCTCATACCGGTCAGAATGGCCAGCATCAAAAAATCTACAAATAATAAATGCTGGAGATGGTGTGGAGAAAAGGCAACACTCTTGCACTGTTGGTGGGAATGTAAATTGATACAGCCACTCTGGAGAACAGTATGGAGGTTCCTTAAAAAACTAAAAATAGAACTACCATACGACCCAGCAATCCCACTACCGTGCATATATCCTGAGAAAACCATAATTCAAAAAAAAGGCATGTACCACAGTGTTCATTGCCACTCTATTTACAATAGCCAGGACATGGAAGCAACCTAATTGTCCATCGCCAGATGAATGGATAAAGAAGATGTGGCACATATATGCAATGGAATGTTACTCAGCCACAAGAAGAGACGAAATTGAGTTCTTTGTAATGAAGTGGATGGACTTCGAGTCTGTCATACAGAGTGAAGTAAGTCAGAAAGAGAAAACCAAATACCGTATGCTAACACATATATATGGAATCTAAAAAAAAAAAAAAAAATGGACCTGAAGAACCTAGGGGCAAGATGGGAATAAAGATGCAGACCTACTAGAGAATGGACTTGAGGTCACGGACAGGGGGAAGGGGTAAACTGGGACAAAGTGAGAGAGTGGCATGGACATATATACACTACCAAATGTAAAATAGATAACTAGTGGGAGGCAGCCGCATGGCACAGGGAGATCAGCTCAGTGCTTTGTGACCACCTAGAGGGGTGGGATACGGAGGGTGGGAGGGAGGGAGACACAAGAGGGAGGAGATGTGGGGATGTATGTATGTGTATGGCTGATTCACTTTGTTGTAGGTCAGAAGCTAACACACAATTGTAAAGCAATTATACTCCAATAAAGGTGTTAAAAAAATTTTTTTAAATAAAATAAAATAAAATGTATCCAAAGACATGTGGGACAAATAAATTTTGTATTAATATTAATAGATTAAATTCAAAGATAAAGCACAAAGCAAATTTTGGTAGTAACGGCAGTTTGTTAATGTTTTTATTATTTTACCCTTGTTTGTCTCCATTAGTACATGATATCATTTATTTCTCCTTTTTAAAAAGTCTCTTCCTCCTTACCTCTTGTCCTCCTTCTGTTTGTGTGTATGTATGTGTGTGTGTATTTATATCCACATTTCCTTCTAGGATCATATTTTTCTCAAGGGCTTTTGAAAACATTTCAGTAATCTAGTAAGCTGAGACTTCTTTATGTACTAAAATGTTAATAATAAAAGCAAAATAATTACGCTACGTAATGGAAAATCATTCTTCCTACAATATCTAAACTTCAGGCAATACGATGATACATAAGAATTAAAACACCTTTCTTTAGAAATTTTCAGTTATTTTAAAAATAAGTATACAGTTTACACTGTTACTTATAGGTATTATCAAAGAAATGAAGTTTTATTATAACAAAGAAATCTTGGTTAAATATGACCAAGTTCAGAGTTCTGAAAAATTAAAAGTGGAATTATCTATTGGTATTCTGTTAAATTTGATATTCTGAATAACTGAGCATTCCCACATGTATTCTTGATGGAGTTCCAAATTTCAAAAAATAAGAAAATAAAATAAATCACTAACACTATAATGAATACTCTTTAATTATTATTATTATTATTTTTTTTACTCTTTAATTATTAATGAGGCACTCTGGGATGATTAGTCATACTAAACATCAATTAGCTTTTCTCTTGTATGCTCATGTTTCCTGATTCTTTAATTTTGATTGTTTCTATTTCAGACAAACAGGAGGTTAGTGTAACAGCAATTCACAAAAAGGTTTGCAGGGTGTCTTTACTTTTTAAATAACATTAACCACAGTATTTCTAAAAAAAGGGAGGGGCCTCCTTAACAATGCTACAGGAGGAAAGGGGGATATGTTGAGGTTAATTGGAAGAAAAGACTTTTCCTAACAAATGAAAGAAATGTCAAATGTCATGGCAGTTCAAACTGTCATTTTTTTTTTTTTAATTTGCACTTCTGTATGTCATTTTTGGAAACTTCTAAAATGTCTTTCTTTCCTAAGATATTCTGGCTGGCATTCAGCATATTTTATTTTTATGTTATCTCATGTGACTTTGGTTAAGAGACACTTCAAGATATTTTTCATAAAATGTGTTCAGTTTAGAGCCTTGGGTTTATTTTATTTTTTACACTAATGCGGCATTATCTTTGCTCGCCTTACAAGAACAAAGATATCTCAAAAGAGTAAAGCTTCCCAAGGTCATTGGCCTGTGTCTTTCCGACTCCTAAACTAGGTATTCATTTTTCTTAGTTTCTTGTCAGTGCGCCGTGATACCCTTCACATCTGTCTGTGCCTTTGCTTTTATTAGCAGAAAATACAGCTATAGCTCTAGTGTCATGTGTACTATAAAGACAGGATTTTCAAGAGATTTGACAACTCTCATATTTCCCGAAGTATTCTCAATGTAACACAGAAACAGTTTATTACTGTTAAGTAGTGACTGTCTCTCCAGCTTGAATAATGAAGTTCTCCAGGTCAATATTTTATACAATGATACATTTAAGGAAGCATTCCTCTTCAACTTGGCACTAAAACAATGGCTGTCATAACACAGATCTATGTATTATCAATCTCACACGCCACCATAATCAATCTAATTCACAGGGCAGGGAAAGTGTAATATGTTACTGAGTTAAACCAGGAATTCTCTTCTACCAAAATGTTTATAAAGGAGCATAATACAATTACTTACAGACATGAACTCCTACTCTATAGCATGGAATAAATTTAACCTTCTGTGAAGAGTGCTTACAGCTGCAGGTGATTTACCTCTGTTGCTGAGAAAGGCCTTTCAGTTCTGAAAGCCTCAAGGCTGAGCTTCACAAATCCATTCAGAGTCGTGAGATGGGAGAAAGAGGCAGATAGGTATTAAAAAAGTCTGGCTCTTGAATCCGACAACACACACACACACACACACACACACACACACACAACACAGCACAAAGTGGGCTTTATGGAATCATTAAAAATCAAAACCCTGCCTGTCTTTCGTTTGAATATTTCATGACCAGAGACCATTTCTAAGGGAGAACTGTTTCCTTGCTGGTCAGATAACAGTGGGGTTTGGCATGGAATAAATTCACAAACTTTTCATATCAGTCTAAAGAAGCCAAAGTGTACATCTGCATCGATCCTCTTGGCAGCAAAAACAAGTCCCTTTGAAGCTTTAAGTTTGTACCAACACCTGTTAAGACTCTGCCTGCCCTCGATTCCATTTTCTATCTAGCAGCGTTGCAAGTGTACTCCAATTGAAGATGTTTCCATAGAATAAAGAAAATGTACCTTGGGCCAGAGATATACATCTATTTTTTCTTTCTCATCTTTTTCTTCTCCTCGTATCCTCTGCCCCTGTTGCTCTGAGTGAGGAAAATCTCACTGGGTAAGTCTTCTCATCTCTATGGATTGGTGAGTAATTCATTCCAAAGGGAAAACCATTTTGATTTATACTTTGACCTGCATTTTCCACTGAAGCTTTATGCATTATCAAGCTGACTCCTGTATATATTTTTCAATTGGTTCAAACCAATAGGAGGAAAAGTATGATTGGCACCCCAGAACAAAGCACAATAGATATGCTCATAATTTTTCATCACTTTTTACTTCTCTCATGGCAGATCGCATCATACCGAGATGGATACACCTATATATATTCTGTCCCACAAGTTTTTCTTTAATGTGACAGTAATACAACTCCATCAAGAGATATAATCCACGTTCTTTCCTCTTGAAATTGGTGCATCTTTGTAACTGCCTTTAATAGAAGTTGGTGAAAGTAACTCTCAAATTTCTGTGACTGTATTATACCAGGTGCAATGACTTCTGCCTGGTTCTCTTTGTCTGTCTTTCTGGACCTGGCCAACATGTTGTGTGGAAGGCTAGACCATATGTAGACATCATGTTAAAGTGTTCCAGGGAACAGTTCCAGCTAAGTCCCCAGCTGATAGCCAGCATCAACCACCAGACATGTTAGTGGCATGACTTCAGATTATTTTAGCACTCAACTTTCAACTTTTCCAGTTGAAGCCCAAAATGTCATGAAAGAGACAAGCCATCTCCATTATGCCTTACACACATTCCTGGCACAAAAATCATGAGAGATAATAAATTATTTTGTTTTAAACCACTAAATTTGGGGGTGGTTTGTTACACAGCAGCAGATAACTAACATAGTCTACCACATCTTTTAATCTCTTATCTTTCAAAATTGTGTTTGCAAACTGTTACACCAGGCTCTATATGGTGTCATTCTCTCAACCATGGAACTCTGTCCCCTGCCAAAACCCTTCTTAACAGTGACCATCTCAGTGTCAAAGGAAACTGTCTCTTTTCCTGTATTTTCCCACTACAATGTCTGCAGAAACCTTAGTGAAGTAATTATGTGCTTCAAGATATACTGGTTTGGGACCTGAGAAAATAAACGTGTGCCTCAGATGCCCCCAGAATGATCTTGTCTATAAAAACGCCTTAGGCCAAGTGACCTTGTCCAGAGCATGATGTGTAACTCACCAGAGAAGAGGCCTGGAGGATTTAGTGAGTCCATGAGGACCTCTTTCTGCCCTGCCTGCTCTGAGCACTAGAAGCCTGAATATAATCATCACTGCATATCATCAAGTCCACATACTATTCAAATCAATATCCAAAAAGGGGTTCTTTGACTCAAGACTTTCTATAGAGAACTTAATAACTGCACTGATACTAGGGAATGAGAAGGACATTGCTATAAAGTTTATTCTAACAATTGTATTCAAGTATTACAAATACCATAAAGTGATAATTTCCAGTTCTTTTAGTCACGGAATTATTTCTTTAAGTAGAATTTTTTAATGGTGAGCTCCATACATAAAACAGATGAATGGCTCAGCTTTGAAGGGGCACTTGGAAACCCAAATCCCCAGCTGCTCTGCCCTACTCTATTTCCCACTGCAGAAGTCAGTCCCAAGGAATTGCTCCAGAAACCCTACTGTGATCCAGGGGAGCAAAGTTTGTGAACCAATATTGTCATTCTCTAACTCCTCTTTAATATGAAACCAGTTTTGAAAGTAGTAAAAAAAAAATAATTCCTCAGTTTGTTATGACAGGGGAATATTGTTTACAGGATTTAGGTGGGATTTCTCATAGGTTCTTTAGATTCTACCATTTCTGTGTAACTGAAGAACTTGCATGCTAACAGAAAGGACCTTATCATTAATTTCACAGACCTCTGTTTCTGTAATTGCTCCAAGTAAAAAATTCAAAATGACTTATCTGTATAACTAAGAATATTTTGCTTTTTCCTTCAGCAAGCTCTACAAGAAATGCCTGCTGATTATTAATTATTATTGGGGGAAATTACTTGATCCCATGTATATTTGACTGCTTCCACTTATTTGTCCCAGTTTCTAATCATTTTTCCAAGTTCCACCGATTCCATCTCCTCAAATTCACCATCTCTGTCTAACGCCTACACACACTGCTATATTCTATTCATGACCTCAGACTGAGTTTTTACCTCCTAGCTCACCTCCATGCTTTCTGTTCCCTGCCCTTTCTACTTTTTAAATACTGATGACAGAATAATTTCCAAAATCATTATGACCTCTCTTGTTCAGGTATTTGCACGCACCCCCCCTCATTGGGTAAAGATCTTTGCTTGATTGGCAAAGTTTTCCAGTCTCTGATATTCGCGTGCAGTTTTTATCATGACTCTTCACAAACCCTATACACCAACCAACATCAATATCATTTGGCTCACCTAAAAGGATTTGATGACGCTTAGAGAAACTCAATGGCTAAAGGAAAAAAGTAACTAGATGAAGAAAGCAGGGTGAAGAATGCATAAGAATTGTAAAATAAATAGGAATTTTATTCAATAAAGATATATAGTATCAAGTCCATTGAATTTTCAAATCAGAATAAAAATGGAAACATGATCATTGTTAATATTCATAGCATCCCTAGCATCCATATATTAAAATTAGATCTGAGTTCAGGGTGTTATATATACGCATTTCTGTTTCACTGCTTTTTGGAAAAATGGCCATTATTCCATGGTAGTAATAAAAGCAGTTTTAGCAGCTGCAGAAATTCTATTTATTATATACCCAGCAGTGTGTTTATATTACTTATTAATCACACCAACTCAGGGCATAAGTCCAACTTCTACTATCTTTGATAGGGAAACTGAGGTGAAGAAAATTTAATTAACCTGCCCTATGGACCCACAGCTTCTTAGTGGCATTGAGGCACTAAGCTAAGCAGTCTGGCTTCAGAGCCAACATTCCCAACCATTATTCCAAGCTGCATTCATAGGATCTCATGGATATCTGTCGAAATAGTGGACAAGTGAAATTTATGTGCATTTCCTTCCAGCTCTCTCACAGAAATGTGGTGGGGAACACTAAAGGATACTACAGGGAAGGATACATGTCTCGGGTTTGTGTCCATTTTACCTTCTCATTTGCCACTCATCCTTTTTGTACCCTGTTCTGGGCCTATCACTGTGACTCCTGTGTCTGTCTCTGAATATGTTTGGGAAATTTGGGGAACGATATGAACTGTAAGGGGTATGGTTTGTGCTAACCTGCTGATCTCGCCCTACCTCCATGTTCTACTCTGCTAACTACCTTGGTGTATTGAACTCTGATAAGAGGTCCTCCTATATATGGGCATCCTCAGCCATATCCAACAATCCTGCCCAGGCCCTACACTTAGCTTTTCTCCATCTTTTTCCCAAGCTTGTCAGTTATGGTGAGTGTTTATACCCCTGCCACTACAAGCCGCCTCCCTAGAGCTCTCATACACCCACATACCTGTGGAGATCTGAGGAGGCAGGAGATGGGTTGTTTTCGCCCAACCCACAATATCCATCCCTAATTCTCTTTAAGAAAAAGAAAAGTTTTCTAATAAATTTAAACACTTTCATGTCTTGAGTTTGGTGATCATGTTAAGAAGAAAGCCAAATTTTGATCACCTTTCTACTAAGAAAAAGAATAAATCACTTCCAAATATGTGAAATTTCACCAATGTTCCACGTTCCATTTCAGTGCTCTTATATCCAAAGTCCCCGAGGACACAAAAAGTATTGAGATATTTTCTCCCCATTCTACTCTTCTAATTTACAGAAGTTTCGATTTGCTCAGGTTCTGATTTTCTACATGAATTGTAACTAAGTTTCATAATATCTGTGATAGAGCCCTGATACTACATGTGAACAGGCTATGTGTTTTAACATAATTTTGTGGTTTCTTTCCATGAAGACTTAAAGTGCAATTAAAAGGCATGCAAGATGTGGGTACTTAAAATAAGAAGGAAATCACTTAAAAGCGTATGTGTTTATATTAAAGTAATAATACTGTATAACTTCATATGTAAGATAATGATCTTGCTGAGAATTTGCTATGATGCTCAATGTCTGGGTTTAGTGTCAAAAGATCAACAGTGAAGCTCTGGGGAAGGCTTCTTAGCTGAAAGGAAACACTGAAATAAAATCATATTTCCCATCTTTAGTTTTATAGGTGTGTTTCCACAAAAGGATGCAGTAATTGCTTCTTAGGAGGGGTTATTTTGGTTTGGAAGAAGACATATTAATAAGAGAATTGTACTTAATGAAAATATAATGAGAGTGAGGTAATAAAAATATACTCAGAGGAAAATGAAACTAAATATTATGAAGTGTGATTGAATATAACCCTAAACATTATCTGAACCAATATAAATTAATTTCATATAAAGTATGTAAAATATATAAAATAATTATACTTTAATTCAGGGACCTCATTAAGAACATAATATTGTTGTATTAATAGACACTGTTAAATGTCTATCAAAAAGTTTCAGGTTTATTGGTCAGGATATTCTAGTGTACGCTGTAGTCAAAACAATCCCCAAATCTCAGTGGCACATTATAAGGAGTTTATTTCTCAGTCACATAAATTCCACTGTGGGTACAGGTAGCTCTTCAGGGCTGCAGCTAGTATTCTAGACTTCTCTAAACTTACGGCATCTCCTATATGAATGTATCATTCCAACTCAAATTTTATTGGTCAAAGCAAGCCCCATGACCACACAGAACTCCAGGGAGGCAGAGAAGTACAGTTCTTTCTGTGTCTAGAAAGTTATTTTGGTGAATAACTGTAACATTGACCACGAAAGTCAACTGGATTTTCATAATCGCTGACAAATGCCCTCTGCCTCTGTTTGCAAAATCAAATTGTCATCAGGTTACTTTGTGAATGTAAGATGAGAACAAGGGTGGTTAAATTATTTTCTTCTCTTATGCCATTAAGTAATTATGTCTATACTAGTATAATGCAACATAGACAAAATATTAATATAAATAATATCTGAGATTATAAACAGCTTCTAAAAATATTAAATGAATTGGATTAACCAGTCAAAATTTATTACCTGAGAACCCACAAGGAAGTTACCAGTGTTTAACATGCTTAGGGCATGGACAAAACCAAAAAATAAGCTATTATCAGACATAAATAAAAAGCTAGGCACATATTATATATTATGTTAGAAATGGGTTGACCACAAAATTGTAGAAATCAATCTGCCCAACTCCTTCATTTTAACAAAATGTTATGTAATTAATACGATGAAAGGAAACCTCTATGATAATGAGTTAAGTGAAATACAAAAAGTTCAATTACATATGCAACACATAGAATTGCTTTATATCAAGGTCACTGAACTAAGTCAGCACAGCTAGTTAGCCAGGAGTCTGTAGGGTAAACCTGAGATTTCCATATCTGTCCTGATCCAGCTATACCTTTGTGCTATCTGGCAGTTGTCTATACAGATGGCCAAGAGGCACATGAAAAGATGTTCAACATCACTAATTATTAGAGAAATGCAAGTCAAAACTACAATGAGGTATCACCTCACGCTGGTCAGAATGGCCATCATCAAAAAATCTACAAATATTAAATGCTGGAGAGGGTGTGGAGAAAAGGGAACGTTCTTGCACTGTTGGTGGGAATGTAAATCGATACAGTCACTATGGAGAACAGTATGGAGCTTCCTTAAAAACTTAAAAATAGAATTACCATACGACTTAGCAATCCCACTACTGGGCATATACGCTGAGAAAACGATAATTCAAAAATACACATGTACCCGAGAAGATGTGGTACATATATACAATGGAATATTACTCAGCCATAAAAAGGAATAAAATTGGGTCATTTGTAGAGATGTGGAAGGACCTACAGTCTATCATACAGAGTGAAGTAAGTCAGAAAGAGAAAAACAAATATCGTATATTAACACATATATGTGGAATCTAGAAAAATGGTACAGGTGAACATATTTGCAGGGGAGGAATAGAGACGCAGATGTAGAGAATGGACATGTGGACACACAGGGGAAGGGGAAGGTGGGACGAACTGGAAGATTAGGGTTGACATATATACACTACCATGTGTAAAACAGATAGCTAGTGGGAACCTGCTGTATAGCACAGGGAGCTCAGCTCTGTGATGACCTAGATGGGTGGGATGGAGGGGAGGGAGGTCAAAGAGGGAAGGGATATATGTATACATATAGCTGATTCACTTTGTTGTACAACAGAAACTAACACAACATTGTAAAGAAACCATACTCCAATTAAAAAAAAAAAGAATATATAGGGATGAAGCAAACCCTGTGGTTCTGTGATTTCTAGCACAGTGGCCATCATTTTAGTAAATCTTTCGGCTAGTAGATGTGCACTTTCTAAGGCTGTGAAGTTTGGGTCAGGAGAATACTAGGGTGAAGGGAAACTGCCCTTTGATTTCTCTTTCCCCCCAAAGGGGGTTGCCTGCTGTTTCCTCATCTGGCCTAACTTTCCATATACTCCCTTCCCATGTCCAACAGTTTAAAAATTTACCCTTCTCTGATTCAATAACAGGGCTGGATGGGTAATGGTAGCCTGTAGAAAATCGAATCATATGTATCTAAATTTCCAATGTTGCTGTATTTATTTTTTAAATTCAAGCAATTCTGAAAGTTCTAAAGTAAAAGAGTAAAAGTCTATCTCTTAACTCCACACTTATCCCACCCTCCAGACAAACTACTTTATTCTACAAATTCAAATATGGTGACATACACAAGCTGAACATACCATTCAAAGTCATAATACTTTTTAATAAAAGTATTAAGAGAACAATACATTATCTGTTACCTTTGTATAGTACAATACTAAAGAGCGTGGGTATTTTGCTTTCACTTTGCAACTATGATACAAAAACTAGATATAAACACAAAACCAAAGTTTGGAAAATTTAATATTAACCAAATTAGTGATAATCACCATTTAATTTAGAAGGAAAATACCTTAATAAAATACATTTGGAGACCTGGATTTCCATTTTATGTCCTAAAATAAATTGCCAATTCTTTATTATACTTTGATCTTTAATATTTTTTAAGCTGATGAAACATTTTCTACTACAGAAATGTTATTAACTTACCAACTCAATGGGGCTTAATCGTGAATAATTTTTAACATTCTTAAAGTTGTACACCACCCATAGGAGTTTCCAGTGAATCAGTTCCCACAGCTCAACCAGTGCTTTTATAAGTATATCTAGCTTTAAGCAATTATCACAATTTTAGAAACCACAGGCATTTTGATTTTTCTCCTGATGAATTAATTTAATTCTAGTAATTGGTCATGGCCTTTGTTCAGAAGTTCCAATTCAGTAACCCAGTATTAAAACTTGATTATTCTTCTCTTGTCCACTCTGCATTATTGACTCTATATTACATAAAGATTAATCCTCCAATCCCAACACAGTCATGTCATTTCACCACTAAACTCATTTCACATATATTTAAGTTCCATTTTCTTCCTCATTGTCTATAAGGTGTTTGCCCCCTTATCAACTTCATTTAGTCTCATTTTCCCCTCTGTTCACTAGGCTCTAGCCACAATGGTAAGTTTTTAGAAGAAAGTATATGGGAAACATCAATATACTGTACTGCATTGAACAGATATTTTCTAAACAGTACTCCAGTGACTAGATACAGCTCTTGCCGCTTCAAAAACTACACATCTTATTCTTCACTGTTTACTACTTGAAGAATCAGCAGCAACTTAATACTAGGCATTACAGCATCATATGTTTTAGTCATTTTTATGTTATTTCTAGAGGCATCTGCCATAATGTTTAAGTGGAAATTGATTCAGTTTCTGCTGTACAGCTTACACTATAAGTGTATGTAGGCATCCATTTAAGATCAAGAAGGAATTTAAAATTTCCATTTCTGAGATGATATGCTCTTAAAATTTAGAGTTCACAGATATAAGGCTCTACAGATAGAATTAATTTGAATTCTATGAAACTAGAAGTCTATACCATAATTTTGTAATTAATTATTCATATAGGTTCACCTTAATTATTTAAACCAATTTACTTGTTAACTCTATATCCTTTTAACAATGTTCTTTATGCTAGAGAGAGCTATAACACAGAAAGATTCTTAGCTTTTACTCTAGCTTCTCCTCGGGGCCTCAAGAGATTTAATGTGTCAGTCTAGCTCTTGTAAATGCCCTAGCTACAGCTCTTTTTATTATGTTCTCATATAATCTTCTCATGTCAAGGGTCTTCACTCGCTTGGAGCATACTTTTGGGCTTAGAGACTCTGCAGACTCAGCATATTTCTGTATTGTGTCTTTGAGACCTATTACTGGGAGAGACTTGAATAACTGACACAAAACAGCCATTAGATGACACACAAAGGATTTGATGAACTGATATGTTATCCTCCCAAATTTTAAAAATCAGAATTCAAACTCTCCTTGTAAGTAATAAAATTAGATAAACATATTTTCTTCTTGTTCTTCTTTTTAATACTTTTGCTATTTTACATCTTTGTTTGATTTCAAGAGGTCATAATAAAACCTGAGTTGTGGTATTTTCTAACATGATTCAAATCTATTTGTTCATGACATAATTGTATATGTATAAAATCCAAAAGAATTATTATAAAGCAAAACAAAACCAAAACACTATTGATCTAATAAGTGAATTCAGCAAAGTCTCAATATGAAGGGTTGACATAAAAAAGTACATATGTATACAACATACAGTAGCAACACACAAATAGAAAATAAAATTTCAACGTTAATGCTGGAGTTTACCAAAATTAAGACTGTTTATGAAAACAAACTGTTAAAATAATAAAAACCAAGCCACTGACTGGGAGAAAATATTCCACATTACATATATCAGACAAAAAGATGCGTATCTAGACCTATACTGTCTCTTTTGCCACTAGTCACATGTGGCTATTTAAATCAAAATTAAAAATTCTGTTCCTTGGTCATACTACCCTCATCTTAAGTGCTCAATGGTCATATCTGGCTAGTGGACAGCATATAAAGTTCTATTGGACAGAGCTAACCTATATAACATAAAGAACTTTTTAAAAGCAATTAATGAAAATATTATGTCCACAAACTGGGAACAACCCAAATTTATAATCAATAGGTGAATGAATAAATAATGGTAACTTTATAAAATAAAATACTACTTACTAATAAAAAGAAACACAATTCTCATCAATATAAAACATGGAAGAATTGCAAAGGCCTTATGTTGAACCACAAAGGCCAGATCTATGTATCATGTGATTCCATTTAGGTGAAGGTTAAGAACTTATAAAACTGACCTACAGAGACTGAAAACATAGTTGTTACCTTTAAGAGGGATAGAGAGAGTATGAGGGAACTTTCTAGAATTAATAGCCACCACACACACACGTGTAGCCAGTACTTCAGAGAAGATGATCACTTTCATCGACCATCAAAGATTCAACTGCAAAGTAATCACACAAACCAATACTAGTATGCACCAACCCAAATGTCTAAAATAAAAACTGCAGTCACCAGTTCAGTTACTAATGCTGAAGAGTCAGGAGTAACTGGAACACGCATACACTCCTGCTGGGATTGTAAATTGGTATGACCACTTTGGAAAATGCTTTAGCAATATGTGATAAAGCTAAATATGTGCATATGTTAGGAACTAGCAATTCCACTCCTAGATATTTACCCCAGAGAAATTCACACATCTCTTTGCCAGGAAACATATAGAAGAATATTCATAGCAGCACTATATATAGTAACTCTAAATAGAAACAACATAAATGTTCTTTAATATAGGGGGTCAATGATATAATATCGGTATGATGAATTTCTATACAGCAATAAAAATGAACAAATCACAACTACATGCATCAACATGTTTGAATCACACAAATACAGTGTCAAGTAAAAGGAGCCAGGCAGAAAAACAGTTCATACTCTATGATGCCATTTATATAAAGTTTAAGAATAGACTAAACTCTTCTATGGTGTTAGGATAATGATTATCTTTTGAGGGCAGGAAGAACAGGAAGTGGTATGAGGGAGCCTCTGAGGTGCTGATAATGTTCTAGTTTTAGTTCTAAGTACTGCTTACATGGTAGGTTCACTTTAACAAAACTCATCACTTCTGTACTGTTCTGACATGTGCTATCTTCTCTACTTATTTTACACTTAAAATATTTATGAAAGAATTTTTGTTCATCAAAAGATGCCATTGAGAAAGTGAAAAGAAAGAACGAGAGAATATATTTGCAGTGCATGAAACAGATCTATTGTATCAGGGAAAGTTTATTGATGGTTCCCTATGAGTTACTAAATGGCTGCCCTAACATCCATCATCTCAGGTAATCTTCACAGCAACCACATGATTAACCCCATTTTACTGAGGAAACTAAGGCTTAGAAGGTTTGAGTGATTTTCCTCAGGTCACAAACACAGGCTGACTTCAAACCCACGCTCTCAAGCTCGTAAGTCATACAGTAAACTGCTGGAAGAATTTGCCCAGCCATTCTTCAAGCCATAATTATATATCTATTTTTCTTCAGATTGTATAATATAAAGAATTAAGATAGATCTTCGAATATACATATGTACATACAGGTAATATACTCCCTGAACTATTGTACAAAGAGAAGCAATATGGTATATCAGAGCACAAGTTCTGGAGTAAGAAGGACTCCTGGGTCCATCAATCACTGTCTGGTCTTGGAAAGTAACTGTTCTGAATCTTGGTCTCCTCCATGGTAAAATGGTAGTACTTTCATATGTATCTAGAATAGTGCTTGGCCCTATGGAATGAATGAGTACTCTTTTAACATGACAAAGTGGTAAGTACTCATAATGAATATTCTTTTTTTTTTTAAGATTCTATGTAGAGAATTTATCTATCTATCTATCTATCTATCTATCTTTTGGCTGCATTGGGTCTTCATTGCTGCATGCAGGCTTTCTCTAGTTGCAGCGAGCGGGGGCTACTCTTCATAATGGTGTGCGAGCTTCTCATTGTGGTGGCTTCTTTTGTTGCAGAGCACCGGCTCTAGGTGTGTGGGTTTCAGTAGTTGTGGTGCGTGGGCTCAGTAGTTGTGGGTCATGGGCTCTAGAGCGCAGGCTCAGTAGTTGTGGCACAAGGGCTTAGTTGCTCCACGGCATGTGGGATCTTCCCAGACCAGGGATTGAACCCGTGTCCCCTGCGTTGGCAGGCAGATTCTTAACCACTGCGCTACCAGGGAAGTCCCCTGAATATTCTTTTAAATATGTTTAAAAGTATGAAATATTATCACATGCAGTCTAGTGTGTTGCACAATTTAATTTGAAGCTGAGTAATAGTTTTGTGTTTCAATACATTTTATAATGTGCAGAACAGGTCTACTGTATAATAATAAATGGAATCCATCATGTATAAGAAAAGGTAACTAGTGGAAATATACCAAAATCTATTTTTATGAAAAGATTATATAATGTACAGCATAATAGTTTTAGATATATTTTAATTTCAAAATAAATATAAAACATAAATAAATAAAAGTTTAATAGCAATTTGTTACTCCTTTGACTTAATACCAGAAGGTAAGTCAAAAAGTGTCTGTCCATTTTCACAGTATTTGAGATTTTTAAATCCACATATATATGTGTGTGTTTTCAACCTTTAAAACTCCAATTTTTGGAAAGTAATTCAGGCCATCACTTATTTCATTTCTGGAATCTGATATTAGTATAGCAAATTTCGGACATGTTATTCCTTTCCAAATGAATTAAAGCACATATTTGTATAACTACTTTTGAACTCATTTGCAGAGAATTATTCAAAGTGTTTACTCAAATGAATTATAATGCCAATTTTTTAAAAAGCCAAGTTTTTGATCCAATATTTTCTAGTGAGCTGACATAGGCATTTTCTCTCAAATGATATTAACAAATTGGTGTCTCTCATAAGTAAAAATCATCTCTTGGTGTATTATACCAACATGGTCATCTGATCTCCCTATAGTACACCAGACCTCTATATTCACCAAGCAGTCTTAAACTTACTGTGACTTAAATCAAGAAGATTGTTTAATTCATGATGATCATGGCCATATCCATGACTTGCTCCATTTTTAATATTTTAGCACCCCACCCCACCCCCGCCAAAAAAAATGTTCCTGGAGAATAATGCAATGAAGAGAACTATGTTCAAAATAGTGTCACCTTGAATTTATCTTTTATAATTAGACCAGCCTCAATAGCAACCAATGAAAAGAAATCATCTTTTGTGGTTTTTGACTCATTTACATTAACTTTTCAAGACATTTCTGAACATATAAAAATAATTTTTTATTGTTGTATTCAGAGACACTAGATCAAAAATGTCTTTAATCACATTGTTGTTGGTTGAATCATGTAGCCCCATATTCATATGTTGAAAGAATATAGGGCTACATACCATAACCACCAGTTCCTCAGACTGTGGCCTTATTTGGGAAAAGGGTCACTGCAGATGTAATTAGTTAAAATGAGGTAATACTAGAGTAGGGTAAACCTCTAATCCAACATGACCGATATCCTAATACTGTAGAAAATTTTGATGTAGAGGCACACACACAGGGAGAACACTGTGTAAATATTGGAGATACACTGCCACAAGCCAAGGAAATACCAGAGGTTAGGAGAAAGATCTGGAATAGCTTCTTCCCTAGTACCTTCAAAAAGAAGCATGGCCCACTGACACCTCGATCTTAGACTTTTGGCCTCCAGAATTATGATACAGTACCTTTCTGTTGTTTAAGCTACTCAGTTTGAGATATTCTGTTATAAGAGCCCTAGCAAACTAATATATACATCATATACTTTTTAAGACCATTAGTAAAATTAAGTGACAGGAATTAACTGAAATGGTAGGCACCTACAAATTATTTCTCTTTTCACTTAACTTCTAAGTTCAGCTGCATATGCAAGACTAAATGAAGCAATACTACTAATTAGACTGTCTTTGGAAATGCTTTTTTCTGTTTGGAACACATAATTCTTACATTGCTAAGTAGACAATACTTTTTAAACTTTCCATCTGAAAATTATGGTATCAGGTTTATATTTTTAGTTGTTAAATAGTTTCACTTCATAATACTGTCATTATTTCATTTGCATTCCAAAAAACAGACGACTGAAATCTTATTTATTCAATTTCACTGAAGTTTTTATCATATATCTTTTCTGAAGTGTACTTAGAGTTCTTACTACAGATTTTTTCACAATGACATATTTTCAATAAAGGTACACTCTGCACATTAAACAGATACCAGTAATCTATACCCCCATCAAGAAAACATTTACTCCAATTTTCCTTGAATCATGTAGCCTATTGGACGATCTATTATATGTCAATTTCTAAATAAAAGTTTTAAGTTCTTTTAAGAAAGAATGCAATGTAATAACAAACAATGCTCAGGCCCAGTGTTGGGAGACAATAGGATGTAATGGAGCTTCCTGAGGTCATGTCCTGTATACAGGGAGTGTCAGCCATTCAATTCCAGTGACATCCTCCTAGCATGTTGCCAGATCTGCCAATTTTAAATGATAGTAAATTTTAAGAAATCACAGTGGAGATTTAAAAAGGAAGCATGTGTTTGGTTCACTTATGGCTTCTGGGATTCCAGTTAGACACTTTTGATCTCTTAGTGTCATTATGTACTCACAGAAACTTAGACTCAAAATAGCCAAGGTTTTGTTTGTTTGTTTTTGAGCCTGTGGCCTTTGTTCATGGCCTCCCAGGCTGAGACATGACTCCTGATCAAAGCAGAAAAACCAGAGGTTGTGGACTCCAGGTTACATTCCCTGATTCCCCCACCCCAGACACCCTCCTGTGAGCCACATGTGTAGAAAGTGCTGGCCTGTGATGATCCTCTAGGAAAGGCCAAAGGGTACAAAAGCCCCACCCCTGGATGAAGGCAGCAGGGAGAAGGAAGCTCATGTCCGGCAGAATATAGACCTAGGTCCCCAGAAGACTGGGATGGAGGGACAGTCTACTGCCACCACCATGGGGCCTGAGGAAATTCCATGCGCTCCTGGGCTCATGGGAACTGGCAAAGGGAAGCTTCAGCATGGAGTTCTAGGAGGGTGTGACTGGGAGGGATGGGTCATTTCCATACCCCTGTGAGGGGAGGTAGGCATGGAGGGAGAACTAAGGGATCTCAGAGGATGGGAGGCCCCTTCAGTGCCCATTATTGCAGACCTGGAGGCCCATCTGAGTGGCCATTTCAAATAACCCTTCTCTTTGGTCCTGACTGAGCACCAGAGATAGCTAAAAGCACTGATCAGGCATGCCATGTCCCAGCCTTTCTCAGAACCAGCTGACTTTGCTCTACCTTAGCCAGCTCTCTCCTGATATGTCTGTCCTGCCTTAGGTCCTTCTTCTCCGCTAGGGTGATGGGCACATTGGGGCATAATTATTCTTTAAACTAGATCCTTTTTTTGTAATTTTTGCCTCATCATGATTTCACCTAGACATCCAAGAGCAGAAATCCTGACATCATAGACTTACACATCCAAACAGTACTTCTGTTTTTACTTTTTCAAAACCTTAAACCTGTCCTTCTCCTTCAAATTCTACCTTTTTACAGATTATCATCATCAATGTTCTGGGTGTTTTTTTAAAGTTCTATTAATAGATTTCCTCTCTAACACCAGAGTTCCCTTTCTGCAACAAAAACTATATATATGTATGTATATATATACACACACATGAATAATTTTAATCAGAGATAAATTCCAAAATGGAAAAGTATAAAACAGAAAATTAAACCAATAAATAAATGAATACCAGTTGGTTACTTCTTTAAGTTGGTATCAAAAGTCTGACACTATTTCATTTGCACTAAGATCTCAGTGTCAGGGATTATATTTTTCAAGATCTATAGCATTCCAGGCCCCTTGCAAAATGGTGACTGGGATAAACTGGTGAACAAAACTGGTAGGACTCTACCTTCGTAAACCTTATATTTTATTAGAATAAAATTTAGTTATAGAGACAAAAAATGTGTATAATATTAAAATATATGGCCTAGTATATAAAAATCCAAATTCCTAAGACTTCTTGGTCTTTCATGGTTTTGTACCTGCTGCACCTTTTCATAATTATTTTGTCTCACCCCAGACAAAATATGAGAGCAGAGTATGAGCTATGAGCTATGAGCTTCTACTGTGAGCTCCTTGAGAGCAGCGTTTGCATCATTCTCCTTCATACCCTGACTTTCTTGCATAAGCCTGGGACGTAATCAGTAATCACATGTTTTTTAATCAAAAATGATTATTCTTTATTAATGTTCTTCACTTGATCATTTCTTTAACCTCTATAAATTCCTAAGGGGAAGAATTGTTCTTGTTCTCTCTCTCTCTGTGTCATATATATATTCTATTTCTCTAGAATTACTATTTCTATTTCTCTAGAATTACTGCTGAGTTTATAGAGGAATCTTAACAGTATATGCTGGATGCCTGATCATTTTCAACATGCTGGACCAGGTTCGCCTGGAAAGAGGTAATAGTGTTTTTGGAAGATATATACATTCCTTCAATAGTCTCAGTATTCTGTACCCTACAGAGAACTGTGCTAAAAGCTTCTGAAACTCACCACTTTTACCTATATAATTTTAAAAAGGCTGATAAAAATGATTTGTGGTTGTTTCAACAGTTACATTGATTATGCTAAATGACTAACCTGTAAAATGATGTAGAAAGTGCAGATCAAGGGAGACAATAAAACAAATCATCCCTAAATGGTCAATTTTAATGTAGTCATATACTGAATAATTTACACATGGAAAGAATCAGATTTAGTTTTTGACTTGAATCATCTATTCCTTTATTCAAATGACTCTGTATACTGAATATCCTGAGAATACAGGGTACTTCTTAACATTTCTTTAATACAAATAATTAACTTTCCTTATGCCCAACTGAGAAATAAATTTGGCCATATACAAGTCTGATAGTTTGACTATATTATTAAGTAAAAAGTTTGAATGAGATCTAGGAATTATTAGGTCTGTCTCACATCCTTTCTTACACTATTGTGGCTTATAAATTCCAGAAATATCTTAATCCCTGTGATAAATCAATTAACTAAAATCAGTACTGTACTTTGCCAGATAGTGAATTGGCACCTACCACCAGACAATGAATTATGACATAATACTATATAACATCTTTATATTTCATTTAAACAGTGATAGATAACATCAGTTTGTATAATGTAACAGACCTTTCAGAAATTATAAACTTAGGATAAGTGTGTACTAAAAGAAAATAATGGAAGATGGTGGAGAAGTAGGAGGAGGTGGAGTTTCTCTCTCTTCACAAATGCATCAAGAATACATCTACAGATGGAACAATTCTCACAGAGCACCAGCTGAACACTAGCAGAAGACTTGGATGCCAGAAAGGAGAGGAAAGATCTCCACATAACCAGGTAGGATGAAAGAAAAAAGAAGGGAAAAAGAAGAGGAGAGGAAGTGGGATGGAACCTGCACCCCTTGTGGGGAGCTGAGGAAGAGAGGTTCCCGCATGTGGGGAAGCCCCCTGATGGGGAAATCAGCTGGGACAGAAGGGGAGCATCTGAGGGTCTTGGAGGAGGGTGAAACAGCTGGTCTGTGGCAGACAGGACAGAGTGAGACTTATGCAGATGGTATGTGCCACAGCCCTGCATGCCCCAGACTGGGACGTGTGCCCACTGGTACTTACGAGGGCTGGGAGTTGGAACATGGGGAATGGAAAGCAAACCCGGGGAAAGGACTGCCATTGGCTGTGAGGAGACAGCCTGAGGGGTTGGAAGGAAGGAAATCTGCAACTGGGAATGCTTATGAAGGAAACCTGGTCTGCCATAGAAGCAAGGTACTGCTGTTGAGTGATACGCAGTGGGTGGAGCCACCATTGCAGCCTCTCTCTCCCCATGCACCACCTCTGCCCCCCAGGCACTAGGAAAGGGCCCTACCAGGGCTGGCCTTCTCACACCTGCTGCTGGGCACTAGGGAAGGCCACCAGGGCCTGATCCTCTCATGATGGCTGCCGGGCTAGGAAAGGCTCCCATTAGGGCTGGATCTCTTGCATCCATGGCTGCTGGCTAACCTGTGCACCTCCTCACTGGTGGGACCGGATCTCTCACGGCCACTGACCCACCCACCCCCGACCCCCCACCCACCCCCATGTACCTGCTGCCACTGGGGTTCCTGTGATCCTGGCAGCCATGCCACCTCCATGCCTTGCCCTCACCAGAGCAGACCTGAGTGCTCCAGGGCAGCCTCAGGAGCAGACCCCTGTGGGTGGCCCACACCCAGAGGTGGGGCTAAAACAACAGATGAGCCCCAGAGGCGGGGTGACTAGGGAAGAGGAACAAAAATTTTTCCATGCAGCTACAAAAGCCGCATATTAAATCCCCACAATCAGCATGCTAAACTCTGCGTCTATGGAATGTTTAAAGGGACAAAAAGTGTTCCCACAACTGAGAATGGTCTAGCCCTAGCAGCTATGGACTTTGGGGGTAAGTACACATGGGAATTGGGTCAGGTCAGAGTCTGAGCTGCCCCCACAGTGACCACAATGGGTCCAGAGACCTACCCAAACATACTGGAGGGCCTCCTGGGGAGGCAGAGTTCAGCTGTGGCTCATGGGCGGGGGCAAAGACACTGACAGCTTAGACCTCAGGAAAATATTATTATTACTATTTTTTTGTTTTGTTTTGTTCTGTTGTTGTTTTATTACTTTTTAGTTTTAGTTTTAATTTTAAAAATTTTTTAAATATATTTTTATTTTTTACTTTTTTCATTTTTCTATTTTTACTTTACTTTTCATTGCTTTGTGTTTTTTCCTTTTTTTCCTTTGTTCTGTTTTTAATCTTTTTTTTAATCATTTTTGTGTGTTTTATGTTTTCCTTGCCTTTTTTTTTTTTAGTTTGCATTCTACCTTGTCTCCTGTTTTTTGTTTTTGTTAG
Source organism: Balaenoptera acutorostrata (assembly GCF_949987535.1). Taxonomy (NCBI): domain Eukaryota; kingdom Metazoa; phylum Chordata; class Mammalia; order Artiodactyla; family Balaenopteridae; genus Balaenoptera; species Balaenoptera acutorostrata. The sequence continues at coordinate 77,535,249 of NC_080065.1, read as the reverse complement.
TTTTCTTTTTAATTGTTTGATTTCATTTTTGGGTCCTATTGTTTGTCTGGTGGTTCTCTTCTTTTGTTTTCCTTGTTTTTCTTTTTTTTATGTATGTGTGTGTGTTTCTTTGTTACTTTTTGTTTTTGTTTGGTTTTGCTTTTACCATATGCCTTGGGTTTTACCCATCTGTTCATTTGTTTTCTTTTTTTTTAATTGTTGTTGTTGCTGTTTGCTTGCTTTTGTCTTTGCTATTTCTCTTGGGTTTTGTTTGTCTGTTTGTTTTCTCCCCTGTCCCCCACCTTTTTTTTTTTTTGCCACACTGTGCAGCTTGCAGTGTCTTGGTTCCCCAGCCAGAGGTTGGGCCTGAGCCTCCAGGGTGGAAGCTCCAAGTCCAGGATGCTGAACCACCAGAGAATTCCCAGCCCCAGGGAATATTAATTGGCAAGAGCTTTCCTGGAAGTCTCCATCTTGACTCTAAGACCCAGCTCCATCCAACTGCCTGTAGACTCCAGTGATGGACACCTCACACCAAAAAACAAGCAAGACAGGAACACAAACCCACCCATCAGCAGACAGCCTGCCTAAAGTAATACTAAGCTCACAGACACTCCAAAACACACCACCTGATGTGGTCCTACCCTTCAGAGGAACAAGATCCAGCTCCACCCACCAGAATGAATGCCACTCCCTCCCACCAGGGAGCCTACAAAATCCCTGGACCAACCTCGCCCACTGGGAGCACACACCAGAAGCAAGAGGAACAATGACCCTGCAGCCTGCAGAAAGGAGACCTCAAACACAGTAAGTCAGACAAAATGAGAAGATAGAGAAATATGTTGCAAATGAAGGAGCAAGGTAAAAACCCACAAGGCCAAATAAATGAAGAGGAAATTGGCCATCTACCTGAAAAAGAATTCAGAGTGATGACAGTAAAGATGATCCAAAATCTCAGAAATAGAATGGAGGCACAGATCAAGAAAATACAAGAAATGGTTAACAAGGACCTCAAAGAACTAAAGAAAAACAGAGATGAACAACACAATAACTGAAATTAAAAATACACTAGAAGGAATCAACAGCAGAATAATGGAGACAGAAGAATGGATAAGTGAGCTGGAAGATAGAATGGTAGAAATAACTGCCACAGAGCAGAATAAAGAAAGAAAAGAAATGAGGACAAACCCAGAGACCTCTGGGACAACATTAAATGCACCAACATTCTAATTGGGGGGGTGCCAGAAGAAGGAGAGAAAGAGAAAGGGTCTCAGAAAATATTTGAAGATATTATAATTGAAAACTTCCCTAACATGGGAAAGGAAACAGCCACACAAGTCCAGGAAGCACGGAGAGTCCCATACAGAATAAACCCAAGGATAAACATGCCGAGACACATATTAATCAAACTAACGAAAATTAAAGACAAAGAAAAAATATGAAAACAGCAAGGGAAAGGCAACAAGTAACATACAAGGGAATCCCCATAAGGTTATCAGCTGAGTTTCCAGCAGAAACTGTGCAGGCCAGAAGGGAGTGTCAGTATATATTTAATGTGATGAAAGGGAAAAACCTACAACCAAGATTACACTAGCCAGCAAAGATCTCATTCAGATTCGATGGAGAAATCAAAAGCTTTACAGACAAGCAAAAGTTAAGAGAATTCACACCACCAAATCAGCTGTACAACAAATGCTAAAGGAACTTCTCTAGGTGGGAAACACAAGAGAAGAAGAAGAAAAAGACTTACAAAACAAGCCCAAAACAACAAAGAAAATGGTAATAGGAACATACATATGGATAATTACCTTAAATGTAAATGCATTAAATGCTCCAGCCAAAAGACACAGACTAGTTGAATGGATACAAAAACAAGACCTGTAATATGCTGTCTACAAGAGACTCACTTCAGACCTAGGGACACACAGAGACTGAAAGTGAGGGGATGGAAAAAGTTATTCCATGCAAATGGAAATCAAAAGAAAGTTGGAGTAGCAATATTCATGTCACACAAAATAGACTTTAAAATAAAGACTGTTACAAGAGACAAGGAAAGACACAACATAATGATCAAGAGATCAATCCAAGAAGAAGATATAATAATTGTAAACACTCATGCACCCAACATAGGAGCACCTCAATACACAAGACAAATGCTAACAGCCATAAAAGGGGAAATCGACAGTAACACAATGATAGTGAGGACTTTAACACCCCGCTTACACCAAAGAACAGATCATCCAGAAAGAAAATTAATAAGGAAACACAAGCTTTAAATGACACATTAAATGAGATAGAATTAATTGATATTTATAGGACATTCCATCCAAAAGCAGCAGAATATACTTTCTTCTCAACTGCACATGGAACATTCTCCAGGATAGCTTACATCTTGGGTCACAAATCAAGCCTTGGTAAATTTAAGAAAATTGAAATCATATCAAGCATCTTTTCTGACCACAATGCTATGAGATTAGAAACCAATTACAGGAAAAAAACTATAAAAAAACACAAACACATGGAGGCTAAACAATATGCCACTAAATAACCAACAGTTCACTGAAGAAATCAAAGAGGAAATTAAAAAATACCTAGAAACAAATGACAATGAAAACACAATGACCCAAATCCTATGGGATTCAGCAAAAGCAGTTCTAAGAGGTAACTTTATAGCAATACAATCCTACCTCAAGAAACAAGAAAAATCTCAAATAAACAACCTAACCTTACACCTAAAGGAACTAGAGAAAGAAGAACAAACAAAACCCAAAGGTAGTAGAAGGAAAGAAATCATAAAGATCAGAGCAGAAATGAATGAAAGGGAAATGAAAACAATAGCAAAGATCAATAAAAGCAAAACCTGGTTCTTTGAGAAGATAAACAAAATTGATAAACCTTTAGTGAGACACATCAAGAAAAAAAGTGAGAGGACTCAAATCAATAAAATTAGAAATGGAAAAGGAAAAGTTACAAAAGACACCACAGAAATACTAAGGATCATAAAAGACTAATACAAGCAACTATATGCCAATAAAATGGACAACCTGGAAGAAATGGACAAATTCTTAGAAAAGTACAACCTTCCAACACTGAACCAGGAATAAATAGAAAATATGAACAGACCAATCACAAGTAATGAAATTGAAACAGATTCAAACTGTGAAATTTTCCAACAAAGAGAAGTCCAGGACCAGATGGCTTCACAGGCAAATTCTATCAAACATTTAGAGAAGAGCTAACACCTATCCTTCTCAAACTCTTCCAAAAAAACTGCAGAGGGAGGAACACTCCCAAACTCATTCTATGAGGCCACCATCACCCTGATACCAAAACCAGATAAACATACCGCAAGAAAAGAAAATTACAGGCCACTATCACTGATGAATACAGAAGCAAAAATCCTCAACAAAATACTAGCAAACCAAATCTAACAACACATTAAAAGGATCATATACCATGATGAAGTGGGATTTACCCCAGGGATGCAAGGATTCTTCAACATATGCAAATCAATCAATGTGATACACCATATTAACAAACTGAAGAATAAAAAACACGTGATCATCTCAATAGATGTAAAAAAAAGCTTTTGATAAAATTCAACACCATTTATGATAAAAAGTTTCCAGAAAGTGGGCATAGAGGGAACCTACCTCAACATAACAAAGGCCATATATGACATACCCACAGTAAACTTTATTCTCAATGGTGAAAAATTGAAAGCATTTCCTCTAATATCAGGAACAAGACAAGGTTGCCCATTCTCACCACTATTATTCAATGTAGTTTTGGAAGTCCAAGCCATGGCAATCAGAGAAGAAAGAGAAATAAAAGGAATACAAATTGGAAATGAAGAAGTAAAATTGTCACTGTTTGCAAATGACATGATACTATACATAGAAAATCCTAAAGATGCCACCAGAAAACTACTAGAGCTAAGCAATGAATTTAGTAAATTCACAGGATACAAAATTAAAACACAGAAATCCTTTGCATTCTTATACATTAATAATGAAAGATCAGAAAGAGAAATTAAGGAAACAATTGCCTTTACCATAGCAACAAAAAGAATAAAATACCTAGGAATAAACCTACCTAAGGAGACAAAAGACCTGTATGCAGAAAACTATAAGAGACTGATGAAAGAAATCAAAGACAATAGAAACAGATGGAGAGATATACAATGTTCTTGGATTGGAAGAATCAATATTGTGAAAATGACTATACTCCCCAAAGCAATCTACAGATTCAATGCAATCCTTATCAAATTACCAATGGCATTTTTCACAGAACTGGAACAGAATGTTTACAATTTGTATGGAAACACAAAAAACCCAAAATAGCCAAAGCAGTCTTGAAAAAGAAAAACAGAGCTGGAGGAATCAGGCTCCCTGACTTCAGAATATACTACAAAGCTACAGTAATCAAGACAGTATGGTACTAGCACAAAAACAGAAATATAGATCAATGGAACAGGATAGAAAGCCCAGTGATAAACTCACACACCTATGGTCACCTCATCTTAGACAAAGGAGGCAAGTATATACAATGGAGAAAAGACAGCCTATTCAATAAGTGGTGCTGGGAAAACTGGACAGCTACATGTAAAAGAATTAAATTAGAACACTCCCTTACAGCATACACAGAAATAAACTCAAAATGGATTAAAGACCTAAATGTAAGGCCAGACACTATAAAACTCTTAGAGGAAAACATAGGCAGTACACTGACATAAATCGCAGCAAGATCTTTTTTGACCCACCTCCTAGAGAAATGGAAATAAAAACAAAAATAAACAAATGAGACCTAATGAAACTTAAAAGCTTTTGCACAGCAAAGGAAATCATAAACAAGATGAAAAGACAACCCTCAGAATGGGAGAAAATATTTGCAAATGAAGCAACAGTCAAAGGATTAATCTCAAAAATATACAAACGGCACATGCAACTCAATATCAAAAAAAACCAAACAACCCAATCAAAAAATGGGCAGAAGACCTAAATAGACATTTCTCCAAAGAAGATATACAGATTGCCAACAAACACATGAAAGGATGCTCAACAACATTAACCATCAGAGAAATGCAAATCAAAACTACAATGAGATATCATCTCTCGTCGGTCAGAATGGTCATCATCAAAAAATCTACAAACAATAAGTGCTGGAGAGGGTGTGGAGAAAAGGGAATCCTTTTGCACTGTTGGTGGGAATGTAAATTGATACAGCCACTATGGAGAACAGTATGGAGGTTCCTTAAATAACTAAAAATAGAACTACCATACAACCCAGCAATCCCACTACTGGGCATATACCCTGAGAAAACCATAATTCAAAAAGAGTCATGTACCCCAATGTTCATTGCAGCACTATTTGCAATAGTCAGGACGTGGAAGCAACCTAAATGTCCATCAAGAGAGGAATGCATAAAGAAGATGTGGTACATATATGTAATGGAATATTACTCAGCCATAAAGGGAATGAAATTGGGTCATTTGTAGAGACGTGGATGAACCTAGAGAGTGTCATACAGAGTGAAGTCCGTCACAAAGAGAAAAACAAATATATATTAATGTATATATGTGGAATCTAGAGAAATGGTATAGATGATTTATTTGCAAAGCAGAAATAGAGACAGAGACGTAGAGAACAAATGTATGAACGTCAAGGGGGGAAAGGGGGAGTGTGGGATGAATTGGGAGATTGAGATTGACATATATACACTATTGATACTATGCATAAAATAGATAACTAATGAGAACCTACAGTATAGCTCAGGGAACTCTACTCAATGCTCTGTGGCGACCTAAATAGGAAGGAAATCCAAAAAAATAGGGGATATATGTATACGTATAGCTGACTCACTTTGCTGTATAGTAGAAACACAACATTGTAAAGCAACTATACTCCAATAAAAATTCATTAAAAAAAAGAAAATAATGGGATACATGATTTTCTATTATTTGTCTTTCTGTTAATAAGGTTTACATATTTTCATAATTCTAGAGAGTATCTTTCAATATAAGTTTTCTGTTAATAATGACATTCAATAAATGATCTCCAAGACTTAAGTAATTTTCTATTGTTCTCTATGCTATTTCATGTCAGTATTTAATCAGAAACATAATTAACATGAATTTGAACCCACTTAAAAACCAGTAACTTGTTTTCAAAGGAGATGTAGCATCAATATCAACCTATAAAATTATATGAACACTTCAGTAAAGCAATCCTTATATCTCATAGGAAGAAAACAGAGTGATAGAAAACAAAGCACTAAAAGTAAGCCATTAAAAGTAAGCCATTATTAAGAAACTATTCTAGAAGTAGTATACATTAACAAATTCCAGGAATTCTAGAGATGCGCCTACTCCCTCAGAATACTTAGAAATAATGCAAATAACAGTATCTACTACAAATTAAACATGACAATCAACATAGTGGATCACTTAAAAAACCTGACTGAAGTTCCTAACATAAAAAAGAAAGTAACAATTAAAAGAGGCACTTGGCAGTAATAGAAGCAATGATGTATTCTGTTAGCAAGCTCATAAACATTTCCAGAAAACAGATATTCTGAGAGCAGATGTGAACATGCCTCTAAAAAGATTGGGTGCCTCATGATAATATAGCCTAGTGCCGTTACACATCCAGACTTGTTCTTCTGAATACAGACTACCAAGCAATATCGTAATTATAATTTAGCTAACATGGCCTATAAGGAGAGATTGCACTAGCCAGAAATTGTTTGTAGGTATCTTCACACTGCATTTGAAAAATTAGAATTGTAAGGTATTATAATCAGTGCCAGACAATTTTTCTGAGGTCAGTCAACACTAAATGATCATGAGTACTAACAATTGCATCAGTAAAATTACAGTGATGAAGCTAAAACTGACTGAAGGCTTTACCACGTGCCAGACACAATATTGAGCATTTTAAGACTTTAAATTCACTATCTCATTTAATCTACCCACACACCATCCCTGTAAGGTAGGTCCTTACATTATTATTGTATTATTACATTATGATATCCATTTTTCTGGTAGACAAATTAAGTTGCAAAGCAGTGAGGCCACTTGCTCAGGGGCCCTAGTAAGTAGTAGAACACAAGTGCAATTACAGGTCTGTCTGGCTTTGGAGCCTGGGCCTCAAGCTTCACTACCCCCAGAGCAATGCTACTCTAGGAATGACCTCTTGACCTCATTGACCAATTGTTTTATTTTAGATTTCCACAACTGGTGTATTTGAGGGGAAAAAGATATGGCAGAAACTGTATTTGGGATCTTCTGGGCCAATAAATTTTCAGTCTAAAACAACTAAATCAGTGTTCTGAATAGGAGTTTTAGAGAAGAGATAAGAGAATCAAAAGGGACAAGGACAGGGGCAATCCGTTGTTAGGTATGAGTGCTGCATCATAGTAACAGGCACTGACTGCCCTTCCTGAGTTGTAGTTACTTTCTGAAACTGAGGCACTTTAGTCTTCATGGATGTCAGTCTTCATAAGCATTCATGTAGCTTTAAAAAAAAAAAAAGAGCACGGCAGCTCCATCCGTCTCCTGACACATCGTATCATGACTTACTACAGAAGCACTTTGCATTTAAAGCACTGAAAATGTTCAGAAACATTATGCTTTGAATCTAAGAGTTAGAAGCTTTAAACACAGGCTATAGTAACCAACTTAAAGCGATGAACATAGAAATATAGTAGCAGTACCATAAGCAATATTAATGGATGATCCCATGACTCAGTAGCTCGTTAATAAATGTATTACATAAAATCCTATTTTGAGAATCTACTAATAAAAACCAAGCAAAGGACACGAAATAGATAAATGCATGCGATTAGACCCCTATGTTTTCAACTTCATAACTCATTGGATGCCATCATTTTGCCAGCTTTAACTCCATCATATATTTTTTTTAAGAATTTTGTCATTTCATTGGTCTCCTATCAGAACAGCATCACTGAAAGAAATTTTTACAGATAAAACTATATCTTATCATCCAATCATTTATAACTAATAATGTATATTTGGAGAGAAGAGAAAAAATTCTGAATGAAAAAGAAATAGTGTTAAATCTACTTCATTCTGGAGTAAAGACTAGGGAATAAAAGTCAAGAGCTACTCCCCTAGGTTCATGAGAGAACCTGTTTCCTAAAGTCACCAATGTTGTACTTTGAGCTGAGTTAGGAAAATACCACTATGTAGCAATTAAGAGTAATGGCTTGGTATGAATGACATGTCAGGTTGACACTATATTCAGAATTCCAAGAGGTGTAGTGTTTAATAAATATGATTTAACATAAATGATATTTTCCCACTAGAAGATTCAAATAGGATGTGCCTATTCATAAACATCATCAGTAGCATCAGATATATATATAATAAATGAAGAATGGGGATGAGCTAGGTTCTGACTTCAAGGAATTCAGAATCCATCTGAAAATAAGACATATATGTATATAACAGAAAAATAAAATACATATAATAAAAAAGAAATTAAATATTCAAGTGAAAGAAAGTAGCTGAGAAAGGAGATAATGTGATACAAATCTTAAAATTGGTAAAAACTTCATCACCAAAGAAGTTGGTCAATTCAGGAAGAGGGAGATGACATAAGCAAAGTATAAAGAAGCATACATCTAACATTTTTCAAACACCAATATTCATCAGGAACTAAGCTATCACAGTATGTTTATATTATTTCACTTAGTCTTATGAAAAACTGTCAAGTACAAATTATTATGCTCATTTTATACTTGGGTAAACTTAGATTCAAAGATAGTTACTTGACTAAGTCATACAAGCATGTAATAGTTAATAGGTAACAAATTACATCCACAGAGGTAAAATGGTAATTAGGATAGTGCATACAGTATAAGCCAAGGAAATATAGAATTTCAGAAAAAGGTGGTGTAGCAGAGAGGATAAAGTCATGAATCTGTGCTCAGAAATACTTGATCCTAAACTCTGGCTCCATTAGACACCAGCTATGTGACCTTGAGGATGCCAGTAGATACTTATAAATATGTAAAATTACATATAAGTATATATCATATGTATATATGACATGTAATACTAATTTTAACAAAGTTTTATAGAGATGAAGAAAATATGACCATATTTTATTAAATTATTTAAAGTGAAGATATTTACTTAAACATTGTCTCAGAAGAAGCAGATGATCATTGTATAAGGATTACAGTTACAAGGTTGGCACTATACAATCTTTCCTTTGTCACTGATGCACAAAAAGATACAGAAATATTCTGATTCTATTTCAACTCTTTCAGGATCATGGATAGCAAGATCATCACCTAAACATAAAGGCATATTAGTCAGGACACTTTTGGCTATTTTATGGAATATCCTCAACATCTCAGTGGCCTAAAATTACATTTCCTTCCCTATTCATGGAAATATAATCGGCTGACTTCATGACAACTAGCTTCCATGCTTCCATAACAGTTCAGACTGACAGAAGGTCCACTACTTTATAGTTTCCTGATTCGGATCATAAGGTCTCCAGGTCAAAAAAGGCAGAGGAGGAGAATGCTAGATGTCCTCCACTGAGAGTAACTCAGAATCTGTTTCTATTTAGAACCCTCTGATCCTACCCAAGAAAAAGAAAGTGGAGAAGCAAAATCATCCTTGTGGGAGAGAGAAGAATCAAATGAACCAAATAGGAACTGGCACCAGAAGTCTAACACAGAGCAAGAGGAAGTGTGGTCTGAAACTTGGGAAGTGTGGAACATGTTTGACACAGTCACTGAGAAATAGGAGAGTCATGAAAAGCTTAACAAAAAGCATAGTCAAGTAGGACTGAAGGTCCAATTAGAGATCATGGATTTATGATAGTTTCAGTCCTCATGTGATTTTGATTTTTGGAATGTATAAGGAGAAAGACTATGAACTGACATAGTTGAGAGTCAAGGGGGAGAAAATTACATTGCAATCTCAGGGAGAATTTTAATAATTTTCTTATAAAATATTGAGTCTGGGCCAAAAGCCAAGTGAAGCCAAAAGGTTCTAAAAGCCTGGGCCAAATGGATTTCAGTGGTGACTGCTGCTGTAGGTGCTTAAATATATGAGTAGGTAAATTACAGTCAAGTAGTAAGAAGAGCCAGTTTCAGCATCAGCATCTTTTCTGACCAAGGGTCAATAACATCTCTGAAGTCTTAAATTTAGAAATAAAATTGTTCCATTGGATGAATGGACAGTGAAAAAAGAAGCTATGTACTCACTGCCTACCCGTATGAGCCTAACAATGACCTTTTGCTAAAACTGCCTCTCTTGAGTAATGCTTTACTTTTTGCATGACAGGCTGCCTCAAATCTCACTGCTGAAACTTATGGTACTATTTCACAGGCCACTAAAAAGGAACAGATCACACTTGAAGTTGACGTTCATATGAACAAAGTATTGTGCCAGAAAAAAGCACGTTCTAAATGAAAGAAAACAGCACATGTAGGATTATTTTTTGCTATTTGTATGTTAGCCTGTAGTGTATAACAACAATAGCAATCATATAAGAAAAAGGAAGAAGAAAACCCTGATATCTTCATCATCATTATGAAGAAGTTAGAGAGTAATAATTTGGACCAGTGATGGGGCTCTTTGGCCTCCATTTTGTTGAAAGGAATGACATCCATAGATTAACCTGAACTATGAAATTAATCATGCAAAACCACTTATAATGTGACTGCCCCTCATTAGTTAGTTGTCACTGCCATTTGTTGACAAAAAGGAAAGAGTATTCATTAAAAATACTGACTCAAGTGTTTGATTATATTTTCAGATTAAAAAAAAACTACAATTACTTTAAACAAGAGATTGTTAAACATTTTAGGAAAATATTTGTAGTTTCAGATGACCAATGTGTCATTGAAAGTGTACTGTTGGGATTTTATAAGTCAGAAGCATATAATCTTAAGTTATAAAGCTTTGATTTTGGATCTCTACCCTACTTAAAACTTTCTCAAGAGATATTTCATCAGTAGCCAACTTGGCATTTAAGCTATTAAAGTCCATCGTAAGCATGTTTGGGGTTTGGTATCTAATTTCACTACTAGGTATTTGGTGATTTAAGCCAAATTCAGTGTCATTAATTTGTGAGTATCTCTGCTTGATCCTTAAACTGGCCCCAGTCTGATCAATATTTGAAATAAAATCCTACAGAAGCCTCTAGGTCATATGTATATTACAAATGTGATATCAAAAATATAATGAACCAACAAAATGATCATGTGAAGTTTTTTCATTATTTAAAGTTGAACTGAAAGGCAATTAACTATGATTTAACATTTAGAAAAATATATTGAAGAATGTAAAACTTTCCCTTTGATCTTTTACTACAAAGTCTTCAATGAATGGGTATTCCAAAGGGTGAATATGGATTAGGGCTTGGTGTGTTTTCCTCTCTACTGTTTTCTTGTGTGGGCTGAAAATACACTTTTTCTCTACCTTGCTAGTCCTTATCACATAATTGATACTAAACAAATGTTTGTTTATTAAACAATCACATTAAACAATTCTGCTAGACATCCTTCTACTTATCACTAACAAAAAGGCAAGTTTTTAAATATTAAATTCATACTGAAAAACATTTTCCTTCTATATTTCAGTGTACTCTCACAATACAGTGCATTCTTTTTGCTTCTGTCACAAAAACAAGTTGTGTTTTATGAACTATGGCTTTGTGTTAGAGTTTTATAATATTTATAATACTATATTTGAGCTTTATTAAAATCAAAGCCTTGGCCTTCTTGCTTTCCTTTAATATGTACTGAATTTTTTTTTATTTGAATCTCATTTTTTCCTTATATTTTTCTCATCTAGCACACTGAACATATTACAGATACAATAAATTTCTGCTTAATGAAAAAAATGAAGGAATAAATGAATACACTAAGGACACTTACGTGGCATAGTTGCAAACAGGAGACAGGACTGGTGAACTTTGAAATGAAATGCGTTGCTAAGGAGGGAGCAGTGCAAAGGTCATATCTACTATTCATGGTATAGAGTAATCCTTGAACACGTAAGGCTCACAGAAATTATTTAACAAATATTTTCTATTGTGTAGTCAATTATGTTCAGATAATTTATTGGAGTAAATGGGTTGTTAACAACATAATCCCCTTTTTTACTTGTGAAGATAGTTGATTACAATTTTTATTAAAACAAGTTTTGCTCTTTTTCATTTGTTATTAAAGTGGCAGACAATAAATTTTTTAAATGGCTTACCTTAAATAAATCAAACAACATAATTTTATAAATGTTTCCAATGACTTTGGCTATCTAGAAATGTTGTTCTATGAAAATAATGAGGCCATTTGAAGGAGAAAATTCAGGTTTTAAGGAAATGTATGCAGTGTAAGCCTTAGCTATTAACACAGGGCATAGAAGAGTAATTGTGTAGTTCATGAGAGCATGTCTTTGCAAACTTGCCAGCCTATAGGAGTTCCAATGTCATACTAATCTCTCAGGGTCCCCTCAGTCAAGAGACCCCTCTTGCTAGGTTGCCATATAAGCCCATATGGCTTCATCTTGAATTTTAGATTCCTTCAGGGGAAAATCCCCCCCTCCCAAATTTTATATGCTCCTTTGTTTTTTACAGTCTCTGAGGTTGCTGGAGGAAACTCCCCTAGAACTGTCCAAACTATCATGTCTCTTTAAGAAAAATAAATTATCACTAAGATTCACACTATATACACATACAAATACACACTAGAGATCATATCGCAGATACACCGGGGACTTGTTTTCAGCATATTGTTTATGATATATTATTCTTCTATTATTCGCGTTTATAAGACATCAGAAAATTATAAGTAAGACAAGAGCTAAGTTTAGATTCTATGAACATACAGCAAGATCATTTGGGGACTCAATATTTTCACATTGTTGGATACTGATATTTATCGTGAACACAGTATAAATTTATCTTGGCTAAAACCACAACACATTTACTAGTTTTACTTGTTAACACATACAATATGCAGACCATTAAGAGTTAACAGCTCTAGGCCAGGTCTAAGTCAGTATTATATTCACACATCTTAGCTTTTCTTTTTCCAAAATCAATATCTGCAAATAATAAATGAGATCTCAGAGGGTTGAGTTAAGCTCCAACCACCACAGAGCAACTCTGCAATCGGTCATTGACTCAATAATGCAGGTGAGTGCCACACTATAGAACATCTTTAGCACACTGTAATAGAAAATTAATAGCTTTCAAATCAGCACTAGGGTTACCCTAAGGATTACATAATAGCTTGAGTTAGAACCATCGCCCAACTCCAAGATGTATAAAATGCCATAAAACCTGAGAAAGATACAAAAGCCAGAACATTATGCTTAATTTGTTCCATGCACACTGTTTTCTACTCAGACAACAAAAGGCTAATGACATGAAAGTGTCATGTTGAAAGCAATGTGCTAATAAGCCGCATTGCAGTGGTGTCCATGGTGTCCATATGGAGTTCGTGTATCACTGGACGGAGATTTGCATACCAGAATAAGGAACCTGTGCATTGTGAATATTCTTTCTTAAAATCAGTAATAAGTTAAAGATTCTACACATGTCCTCATACTATCCTAACACTTACAAAGGTAAAATTTCCCCATGAGAAGAAAAGCTTTATTTCCTCTGCTGTGTGACCCTTTCATTCATGGAGTCCAGAATGATTCCCTGACTGTAGATTTGCAAACTAAATTCAAGAAGGATAGCATAAAGAAAAAAAAAATTAAAGGGTAACTTTCTTATTAATATATACATTAGTTTACAGGGCTGACTACCAGTAGTAGCAACAACTAAAAAGCACTCAGTCAAGAAACCGGATCCCCACCATCCTAACGTGATGTCAGAAAACTTGTGAGCTGCACAGCATAAAATATCCTTCTGTAAGGAAACAATAGCGTGTGATAAAATATCAATTATTCATTTATCCATTTTTCAATGCTAGAGAAATCTATGGATACAGAGGGCCCAAAAATAAAACTTGGAAGATTACATTTCTACAATGAGCATGTTAAAGACAGGCAGAGAGGGAACAAATTATTTCTAAGCTTCATAAAGTTATTCTGTTTCCTTCCATTACTTGACATTTTAAAAACAGATCAATTCACATCTTTACAAAATTGTTCTTTTCACCTCAAACGCCACAAATAAGTCAGATTGTTAAAGGAGCAGATATATCTCCTAATGCCTCGTCAAGTAAAGTACGTGGCTTAAATGTATATTTCTGGGTGTTGGATATGGAATCCAAATTTTAATAACTATATCTCAAACTCTAAGATTGGCAATTAATCTTAAAAACCAAAACCAAACAAGACAAAAACCACGACAAATATTCTGGAGAAAGCATAGACACTAAAGGACAGCAGATACTTACCCACAGGCTGCCAACATCCAGTCATTTGCTAAAGCTAAAAGCATATGACATTTTCCTGCAGGCTACTTGTCTTTTACTTTTCAAAGGAGTTTCATCACCTAATTTAGCACTATCTGCAAAGATTTGGGATAGCAAAAAAAAAATCTTCCTTCCTGGTTTTTTCCTTCTAGTTCTTTCTCTTAGTGGCTTATGCCCCACACACAAAATGGCACCTTTCTTTCAATGTGGAAGCAGGCTTTATATACAAGGCATGTATGTGAGTATGCCACAAAATACCCGTTCCTTATCATGCGCTTGTTAGCTTGTCCAATCTATGGCAATCACTTCAGTCCCAGGGGTTGAAAGACACAAGACGCAGGGAAAAAGGAAAGCAAAAGCTGAAGAAAGATCAATACTGCACAGTGAAACAAGAAATGTAGGCTATTTACTTTTCATTGATCTGATGATGCAGGAGAAACACCTCAAACTGGCATTAAATTGAAGGAATACATCTTCTGTGTTTTTTCACCTCAAGGTCAGGAAGGAGCGAAAAAGAAATTAGAACAAACAGAAACTAATCACATGAGTACAATAAAACTATTAATCCACATTACAAACCCACATAGTAATAACATAATTAAATTTCAGGTTGAACGAGATTCACGATAAGACAGATACCATCGGGTTTTTCGGTTTAAGTTGTTTTAACTTGCACCTAGAACAGCTACAAAACATACACAATTGTATATGAGGACTGAATCAGACCAACATTTAATGCTTGGCTAGAGGCCCAGCCTTATTTTGCAATAATCCCAGAAAACTAGAAACAGGCTCTATTCCAGCCACAGATAAAAGTATTGAACATTAATTCTTAGGTTCTAAAGTAAAGATCACAAATGGTTTCCTAAAAGAGTTTATCCTAGAATTCTGTGCCATTTTTTCTGCAGGTTAGAAAACTCTAATATATTTAGATAAAAGAAATTTCAATATATTCAAACAAGCCATAGACTAAAACATCTGCAACTCCTATAGTGATATGATGTGACTGGACTTGAGAGATTGGTTATACCTCTTTGACATCAACGTTATGTGAAGAAAACCTGAAATTTTATTTATTTTTCTGTTCACTCATCCATTCACTAAGTTTCTGTGAGGGTAACCATATGCACACATATATACACAGACACATATTTTTACTATGATTTTTAAGAATATCCTGGTTTTATCTGGATCAAAATTTCGGAATTAGAGAAACCAAGGCAGTAAAAGTAAATGCTAAAGTTAATCTTTCATGTATCTACTACAGATTTTTTGCTTTGTGGTTACCTTGAGGCTTACATAAAACATAATTATAATTATCTATTCTAATCTGATAAATTAACATTTTAAAAAATTGAAGTATAGTTGATTTACAATGTGTTAGTTTCTGTAGTACAGCAGAGGGGAAGGGGAACAGGATAAATTAGGAGTTTGAGATTAGCAGATGCAAAGTACTATATACAACAGATAAACAACAAAGTCCTACTGTATAGTACAGGGAACTATATTCAATATCTTGTAATAAACTATAATGGAAAATATCTGAAATAATATATATATGTATAACTGATAAATTAACTTTGATCCCATATAAAAACTCTACCCTTTCTCCCCTCTCCCACATTTTGTGTTTTAATGTCACAATCTACATCTTTTTATACTATGTATCTAGTAATGAATTGTATTGTATTGTATTGTATTGTAGCTATAGTTATTTTTAATACTTTTGTCTTTTAACTTTATACTAAAGTGATTTACACACCCCTATTATAGTATTAGAGCATTCTGGATTTGACTATATATTACTTACCTTTATCAGTGTGGTTTTCTTTTTTATGTTTTCATGTTACTAACTAGCATCCTTTCATTTCACTTCATTTCAATTTGAAGAACTCTCTTAGCATTACTGGCAAGGCAGGTCTAATGATGAGGAACTCCTTCAGCTTTTATTTGTCTGGGAAAGTCTTTATCTCTCCTTCATTGCTGAAGGACAGTTTTGTCAGGTAAAGCATTCTTGGTTGGCAGTTGTTTTTTTTTTTCTCCCTCTCAAAACTTTGAATGTATCATCCATTTTCTCCTGGCCTGCAAGTTTACTGCTGAAAACCCCACTGATAGCCTTATGGGAGCTCCCCTGTATGAAATGAAGATTTTTCTTTTTTTCTCTTGATGCTGTCAAAATTTTCTCTTTGATTTTTGTTAGTTTTATTATGATACCTCTCAGTGAAATCTTCTTTTGGTTGAATCTATATGGAGACCTATGAGTTTCATGTACCTAGATATGGGAAGTTTTCAGCACAGTAAATATTTCACAGTGTAGACATATGTCAAACCTTCAGGTTGTACAATTTAAATATATACAATTTTAGTTGTCAATCATGCCTCAATAAAGGTGGGAAAAAATAAAAATAAAACATAACTCAGGTGATAGAAAAAAATCAAGTTTATCAAATTCACCCTAAATCATCTAAGACAGGTATTTGTTTTCTAAATTCTGAATTCATGCATTTTAATATTTAATCACAATTATGATGCATGCACTCTCTATAAAAAACATCCTGCTTTGAGTTTGCTAAATGAGGATCTTGGACATTTTAGAAGAAATAAATGACAAAAACTCAGGGTCAGGCATGACAACTATAAAATTTTGTCAACATAACAGAGACATTGTTCTTGCCTACTGTCACAGTCTTGCTCCATTCTCATCAAGTTTGTGACAAAAATTATTTTGCAGGCTAAAATTTTTTAATGCAACAGTTATTTCTTTTTCTTTGATCCAGAGCCAAAGATGAGACAGTCCTTAAAATTGATTTTATTAAGTGAAACTATTAGTGAAGTTGTACCTCAACTTTTCTATTTCTAAAATGTCACCGTAATTTTCCTTTAAAGTGCTGAAATACCCAATATTTTTGCTATGAGTGCATCTTAATGCCAATGATTTTATATCTAAAAATCTTAATGGCAATTCATTTTAATTCCCCCATGTATTCATTTCTAGAGATTCTATCATTTTGTGTCTATTTTAAACATAAATTGAATTTTTAAAATTTGAAATGAGTTGTCATTGCTGAGTATTCAAAATATAAACGAGTCTGGAAACAAATAATTATAGAGATATATATTTATGAAAGCTATAAATATGTAAAAATAAGTTAATATCCCTTATTTGCTATGGGTAGCTCAAGCATTCTTTTTATATTTAGAACCATCTTTGAAAATATATTTCCATGTTTCCTATAAAATCTTAATTTTGTACCTACTCTATTATGAGGAAATTGAAGAGATTTCTCATGCATTTAGAAATTTTTCAAAAGCTAGACACTCTTTAAACTATCATTTCAACGTTCATTTAAATGTTTTCAATTTATCAAAATTTAGAGTAATAGTTGAACAAATCTGAAGATGAACTTTTATGAAATTTTAAAATTAATGACATGGGAATTATTTTATTCTAAAGCTTTGTTTACCTGAAAACTAATTATGGAATGACTTTTTACAAAGTGAACCTTTTTGTATTCATAGTTTTTAATACAACTTCACTTTAAATTGAACAGCTTTATGAATATGTCACTATTTTGCCTGTTTGGCAGAAGTCCAGAAATCTTCTGTATTAGGTCAATCTGCTAAGAGTATGCTTGGCTAGGAAGCAACTTTTTGGAAAGAAACCAACTTGATGCAGTCACAGCAGCAAGGATGGTACTTGTCAGATGCTGCCCAGTCCAGACTCATTCTCAGAAGCTAAGGCTAATCATGGCTGGCAGAAAGGGCAAAGAGGCAGAACCAGTGTTACAATGAATGATTTCTTAGGTGGAACATGATGGAAAGTTGTCTTTTCATCACAAATTCTACATCTTATTATAATTCATTTGGTGGGGTAATAACTGACAAGGTTTTGTTACATAATCAAAAATTGTTCAATGTTTGAATCTCGAGAGAGGTAAAGGAGAAATTATCTTTCCATCTATGAAATCTAGATTCCCATCTTTATTTCTGAAACATTATCCCTACAGATTTGAAGAGTTTTAAAGAATCTGCATAACTTCTATAATCCCAGTTTTCCTACAAAACATTTTAAAAGTTGAAGCATTTTATTTTATTTTTTTAAATATATTAAACTTCTTTTATTTAAAAAGGATCTAAGATTCATGTATTATATTGAATGAATCTAAAGATACGAAAATATTTTACAGTTATGTTTATTATTATCAATCCCCACATGCTTTTTAAGGTTTCTTGATTGATGATGACATGTTTTAAACATATTAAAATATTAAAATAACTATAAGAATTAATTCTTTTAACAAAATTACCAGGAAATATGAATTGAAATTAATTATAGATTAACATTTTGGGCTAAGATGAGGGTCATTTCTATGTTACATTTCCTAACATAACACAGACCATGATACCAGTTCTTGGTCATATTCAATCACCTAACTGAAGTACTGTGTGTGTCAATTAATCTCACATCCATCACAGGATCTTTAGACAGTAGGAGCTGTTGGAGGTCACTTTGCTGAGCTGGTTAGGACCTTCAGGCAATAAGGAATCAGGAGGATTTTTAGAGAAAAGAGCATGAGGAAGTAACTACAAATTTAACATTTCACATGGTAGCATATATTCCCTAGATATCATTCTTGCTCTCATTTTGAACAAATAATAATATCCTTCAATGGAGAATTTTTGCATATTTCTACTTTTTATTCCTAACCTATGCTTCTCAACTCTCTGCCCATAATCATGTCAAAACCAAATGTTCATTA
The DNA here is from genome assembly GCF_949987535.1 of Balaenoptera acutorostrata. Classification (NCBI taxonomy): domain Eukaryota; kingdom Metazoa; phylum Chordata; class Mammalia; order Artiodactyla; family Balaenopteridae; genus Balaenoptera; species Balaenoptera acutorostrata. The sequence continues at coordinate 77,516,097 of NC_080065.1, read as the reverse complement.
AGTACTTCCGAGCAATATTGTAACTCTAGTTTTTATTTAAAGAAACAAAAGAGAGATTCTATGGTCTTAAAATGTGTAATGATATCATGAAACAAAGAAGCCATGTTTTTTAAAAAAGGGAAAAAAAATCCCAGATAACCACAAAAAAATTTTATCTGTATCTTTCTTTATGGCCTTTGTTTTAAAGTCTATATTGTCTGATAAAAATTTTTAATGTTATATAATTATTCATTACTTATTACATAGCTTTCAAAGTTTTTATAATCTTGTCATTAAAACTGTCCGTATCAGCTCATCCCAATCCAGCAGGCAGATTGTTGAGCAAGGGGAAATGGCCCTAATAATTCATCACTGGATTGCTGTTCAAAGTTCCAGGAAATTGCTCATTATCTTTCATTGCCTAAAATCTCTGTATAAAGGAAAGAATAAAAACGCACTTTTTGTAATTTAGCATTTCCATATTTTCTATTTAAACGTTGACATGTATCTCTTTGAGGGATTCATCTTGACATGCCTGTCAGGCTTGCCATCTCCATTTTTAATAGGGTGAATAATAGGTGATAAAGGTTGATTAGAAATGAACCTGAAGATGTATTTTATTAAAGTTTTTCTTTCTTTTATACATAAGCATGAAATCTAATTTTTTTGCCACTAAGAAGTCACATGAAGGGACTATATTGCTTCTTTAGAATTCTGAATTGAATATATTTTCAGATGTGTCACATTGGATCAAGCATACGATGATCTTGAAAGTAAGGTGGTCTTTTTCAAAATAAATACATATGAAAATTGTGAAATTATTACTTGTTAAACATTTCTTCTTTTGTAATTAGGAAATAAATTTTGCCTTTGATATTGAAAGTCTTAATTTGGACAGTTCTGTAATAATAAATTGGGCATTTATAAGCTCTGAAAACTCCATTACATTAATTCAGAATTTATCAGTATTTATAATTCTTGGGTATTTATTCATAAGATCCTAGATATTAATAAATATATCTAACTAGTTCTTTTTATAACTGAAATTTTAAGTAAATCAATGAAATCTGATTCCTCCTCCTACAGTGGTTTTATCTGATGCTTTAACTGAAGGAACACTGTTGTTTCTGGAAGCAAGGGTTATATGATACCTTCCTTGGTCCTAACTGGAAGTCAGTAATCAAGCTACTGAGTGCTGAATGCCAACCCCAGAAGAAATCTATCTTTATCTTGGTATAAATGAAGCTATGGAACTCTACCCTCACTCCCAGACAATGGGGAATAATATGGTCCTAAATCTGGAGTTAGATGCTGCAGAGGCTACTGAATTGGACAGAAAATAAAATAAGAATGTTCTCACTCCAGATAGAGAAGGGCAGCAATGAGAAAAGAGGTGATAGAACGAGGGTAAGAGGATAAAGAGCAGAAAAGGGGCTGATTGAAGAACTGTTAAAGGAGAGCTTTTTTAAAAATAGAGATGACTAGTATTAACTTGAGAGTAGTATTATTGCAATATAAACCTACTTTGCTCTGAACTCAGTAAATTCTGCCATTTATATAGCTACTGAAAGAGAGGGAGAGGGAGGGAGAAAGAGGGAGGGAGGGAGGGAGAGTGAGAGGTAGGAAGGGAGGGGGGAGGGAGGGAAATACACTGTTGTATAAGCTATAGAAAGAGAAGACATTTCACATCATGTTCAATAATGTACAGAGAAGGAGAGCAAAATGGAACAAAAAAAGTCATGAAGAAATTCTACTGCACCAAGTTTGAAGCCATTAGGTGTAAGGTTTCCAGTCTATTTTAATGTACACCTTAATAAGCTGTCTGATAGCAACTAACATCTGGAATGAAGAAATGATCTAAATATTTAGTCCGTAGTTGATGGTATTAGATTTTAATTTTACTCATGTGAGGAGATCATACTCACATAATACCTCTGTCCCTACTTTCTAAGAAGGATACCGATTTACTTTTCATAGGATAAGAGGCAGAAATTTGCAAAAGCAGGATATGAGAGTGTGGTATAGCCTATTCACATCCAAGTCTTCTCTCTTGAGTGTAGAAGAGGATTATACTTGCTTGCCCCTTTACAGACAATCACATCCATGTGACAAAGGATCAGATCTGGCCACTGGGCTGTGAGAGAGAGTCATGTACATCATCTATGGGTAGAAGCTTTCCATTGCTGTGTGAGACCCTTTAGTGCTCTCTATCCTCCTCATGACAACAATGACAGCTACGCATTCCAGATGGTGGAACTATAACATTGTAGGGACTCTAGTCATGCTAGATTACTTGGTTGTTGCATGTATGACTATTTCCTTGGAAACTCATCCAGGGCTGCAGTGGATTCTGCAGAAACAAGAAACAAATGTTTGTTCTCTTAAGCCACTGAGATCTTAAGGTAGTTTTTTTATTGTAACATATTTCAGCTTATCCTAATACAGAAATGAATGTTATAAGTCAGAAGCTTCTAAAACAAATAACTAAAATACGTGGCCTTGCTTTACTGATAGGTTGAGGAAGGCACTGATCATTGTCATCTGGAAAGATAGTGATCTTTCTACTGCTTGTAGTGACAAAGAATGTTTGGGAAACTAGATCATAGACCTAATGAATCTGAAATCCTAAGAAATGATTTTAGAAAACTGAATGTTACTCATCTGAGTTAACTGCTGTTATCTACTTTTGACAGGGTATTATTTAAAAATTAGTAAGCTCAGATAAGAACTGGCTAATTTGCAGGTTAAAATGAAAGAAATGGAGACATTCAAGGAATTTTGGAATTTGTAGTATGTGACAAACCAAGTGCCCTGAGATAACAAACACTAGGAGATAAAATTGAAGTATTTTAAGTAACAAAGATAATTTAAACTCAGCTTTGCAATAAAGAGGGAACTAAAGATGTTGCTTCCATACCTTCTGTTAAGATTTTTCAAAAATTAAGGAGACTCAGGCAAAGATCATATTATAAATGTAGTAAATAGTAACTCTTTTTATATGATACAATAACTCAGAGGAAATACCTTTTAAGGGCTGATATTTATTAAACAAGAAGCCTACTAAGTTCTTAAGGGAGATGGATTGCCAAAGAAACCATAGATTGGTCTAAAATTGTCTAGGCTTAAAACACATCTTGGTTTCTCAAACTTCTAAGGGCATGAACAGTCTGAGAAAGCTATCCAGTCCCAAAAAGGACATGGACTTGATTTCCCATTTGAAGATGTGACTAACAAGGAAAATGGGAAAAAAAAAAAAAAATCTGAGAAGGAAGAGCCAACAGCCATAGAGCAAAATGAACAAGAGAGTTCCTCACAGAGGGCAAAAAAGAATGTCTATAAGCCTTCAAATCAAGCAAGAACTGTCAACATCTTCAAATGAAAAGAGTAAGACAAAGAGGTTTTATATCAGGAAAACATCTATGTCAGCACCCTTTGAATATGACTGGAATTAGTGTTCACTACATCTATAAAATTTCCATATTATGGAACATAGAGTTAGAAATATAATTAAATATTTGTATGGGGAAATGTATGTAAATAGTCTATTTTAAGAAAGTTTTATTAACAACAATTTGTTGAAAAATTTTCAAAGGCCAAATCAAAATTAGAGAGAAAAGCAGGTAAATAAAGTTACTAGTTTTGTGACTTAACAAGTATTCCTCTCCAGTCTTATCTGAGTAAGAAAAATCCCAACAAGAATTGAATGATCTGATAGAGGGGTTATTTGGTTATAATAACAGAGATCAAGAGAGAGGAGAGAGGGGAAACCCCATTACTCCATCTTGGTTGTGTGAAGGACTTGACGGTCCGGAGTATGCTCTACCTGTGAGATCTGACTTTTTCTACACCCTACTCCCCACCCCAATCCCTGAATTTCTGCAGAGTGGAGGTGAAGTTATCTGGATCACTGGTAATGTATATTAGAGATTCAGAGAAAAGGTAGGCACATTGGGAGGGTAACCAAAGAGGATATGGAGACTGAGAGGATATAGGAGAAATGAAGAAAATGGAGAAAAATAGTGACTAGTTAAGTCTAAGGGACTTTAGATTTAAAAGAAGAAAAAGGAACTAAGCAGTGAAGAAGTTTGGTTAAATTGAGTAGAATTTTTTAAAAATGCTCTGGAACCCTACTTTCATGAGTCCTCTATGGGATGGAACATATACCTTGAATAAGTAATGATTGGCCTTTAGCACATTCTTTTAGATTTCTTATGGGCCCTCAATTGGATGTGATAGCGTTTTTAATATTAAATAGTAAATTATACAGTTCATTTCCAATTTAAGGCAAAATACTTGAGTCTCAAATTTCAAAAGGAGGAGCGAGGAAGAAATGCATTCTGTGATATGATTTGGAAATTTAAGGAGGGAGATAAAAATATAATTGAAAGTTCTGATTTAAAATAATGTCATACTTTTAAGAGTAGTTTCAGCATTAAAGTTATAAAGTTTATTAAAGTTATAAAGGTTATGGAATGGTGGAGATGAAAAGTTTTTTAACTTGTTTTCTCTTCTCATACTCTTTGGTCAAATATAGAAGCCATATCCTTATTCCAGACTCACATAAACTGTACATTTCTCATCTGTTATTCTAGCTTCCCACTCTGTTCTTCAATCTAGCCTTCTATTTTGATTAAACTCTTATAAAGACTGTATTTCCTGCACTAAGTCCTACCAAGATTCACATTTACTAGCTTTGATAGGCAAAAAAAAATTAAAAAAAAAAAAAGGAATAAAAATGTATTTAATAGAACAACATTTAACTTACATACAAAGATTTGGCTCCTGCTGTTTATCTTGTATTAGTCAAATTTCAATTTGTCCCAATGTGTTCAAATGGCAAAAATCACAGGGTTTCCATAACAAACTGTGCTTATATAAATAGTACTTATTATGTGCACCATAATTATCTATGTTCTCTATGCTTTCCATTAAGTTTGAAACAGGACTAATTTGTGTCTCTCTCAAAGGTCTAGCTCAACACCTGGTAAACTGTGGTCACTTCATAAGCTTTTTTTATTTTATAAGTAATAAAACACTAAATTCATGGATATGATGTCTGCCAAGTAACTTTGGTTTGGCTCCAAACCACAACTTTTCTCAGCTATCCTGTTCACCCATAACACAAGAGAAAGAAATCAATTTAAAATGTTTAAAAGACAATTGGCAGTGTATATTCTACTGATAATAGATTACTTGGATACTAAAATCTCAGTAAGGTTAAGAGTGACTAACTAACTTGGGTTTTAGTCTATTTGTTGTAATACTGTCCACATTCAGTGCTAGCAATAGGCGATTTTAAAACCAAAACACCACTTCTGGGTATATATTTTCTCCTAAGGAAATTGAGAGCAAAACTCAAATTTAAAATCAAAGCACAAAATGAAGGTTTGACAGAGAATGAATTGGTAAAAGAGAACTAGTTATTAATTCCCATCAGATCACCTTGCACTCAATTACTGATTCTTAGTGTTTTGAGTTAGTGTTAACTGCTAATTTAGTATATGTTTGTAAGAGAAAGTTATGTTTATTTTTTAAGTAAGTTTATAAGAAATGAACTACACTGGATACATATGAAAACTTTCCACTTTCAAAATGTGACTAGTTCTACAGGTAACATGTGAATCTATAACTAATCAATTAATAAAAGGAAGTTTGCTGGATTACGAGATGCAACTAAGGGAACATGGAAACCAAATTTCCCTATTTTTGTCTCCAGCTTGGTGATTGGGCAGCCATAACTATAACTTTGAATTTAAATTTATCACGAAGATGGGATGAACACAGACAGAATGATAAACAACTCATTTCAAATATGGTTCAGACTAGAATATAATTATCTCTAGCCCTAGAAAGCAGGAATTGAGTTAGAAGCTTTGTAGCAGATAAAATTGTATAGCAAAGCAAAGCTCAAAGCTTAAGAGAATTTTAGGGCAGGCTTAGCGAATACCAAGAGTGCAAATATGGATAGTTGCCCACATAATACACATTCTAATATGCCTTAATAATAAAACCACAATTTTACTGGTAGCAGCTCTGTTCCCAGTTAAATAATGCTTGCTTCTCCAGATTTTACCTAGAGTACCCATATTCTACATTGCTGGATTCCCTAACAAGAATTTCGCCTTCCAAGCTACGCTTTTCATTTGATTTCTACTTGGCTTATGGATAGAATGCCTGAATATGAGACAGCCATCTTTTATCTACCTTAACAGAGGCCTCAGCTGACAGACAGTACAAACCACCAGACCTGTGAGTAAATAGACCTTTAGGTGAATTTATCACTCAGTCTAGCAGTCCTCCAGCTGAGACCCCAGACATTGTAAAGCAAAAACAAGCTATATACCCTCTATGCCCTGTCTGATTTCCTGACTCATAGAAGTCATGATCATATTATTAGATTCGGGATAATTTCTTACACAGCCACAGTAACTGGAACAATAAGTTGTTGAATATGCAAATTATTGTTGAATATACAAATTAGGTAAATAGACATAAAAAAGGTTCCAAAGAAATCAACAATCAAATATTTAATATATCTCTAGAAAACTTGTTGATAAGAAAAGTCTTTATCCAGTTTAAACAACATTTGAAAGCTTTGTTGTAATGCATTAGAAACATTGCTGTAGATGTAGTAAAATTTTCTTTCTTTTTTTTTATTGAAGTATAGTTGATTTACAATGTTGTGTTAGTTTCAGGTGTACAGCAAAGTGATTCAGTTATACATTTGTATATATTAATTTTTTTCAGATTCTTTTCCCTTGTAGGTTATTACAAAATATTGAGTAAGTATAGTTAAATTTTCTTGAAGCTATACGGTATTATCTGGATTTAAAACCTACAATTTCAAAAAAGAAGCCAGTCTCATTAAATTAAAAGGTGCTTCCAGTTAGTGATCACTTATTTGAACACATCGTTTTTGGTACCAGAAGGAAAATCTGAAGGACTATGTAGAGAAATTAAACAAATTCATAAAGTATTTTCTCATTATTTTGGGGAAAAATATTTTTGTTACACAGTAAGTTTTGGAATAAATCTTGTATGAGATTTCATCAATTTTAGTTGTAAAGAAAGATGTATCAAGAAGCAGCATTTCCACAAGCTTTGTAGAATGTCCTATTTCTACACTGAATGCCACCACAAATTAAGAATCATACAGAAAAGAAGCCTGAGATATGAAAGGTTGTTCCTGTATATGTTTCTCTTCCGTATGGAGATCACTTTCTATCATTTGTCTGATCTTTTCCTATGAGAACTTTTTCCTTCTAGGTAGCGGTCAGGTTCATCTGCTGAAGATGCTTCTGTACCACTTCTATTATAATCATCAAAAGTTCAGACAAATTAAGCCTGAAAATTTTTTCCATAGAAAGGGGAAAACACATTTCCTAAATAAGGCAAAATGTAAAACTTTTGTATAATCTTTGCAAACACTCACTTTTAATCAGATTATTTGCTTTACTTTTTCATTAGTTACAGAAATCTAAACATAACAAGGACAACACATTTTGGAAAAAGATGAAGTATAATAAATAAAGTTATGCTACTTTTAAACAAATTTTTGAATGATATGAGTGTACAACTAAAGTAAAGCAAGAAAAGTTCAAGACTGTAATGCCTAATTTAATGACCCAATATGGTGGGGACCATATATCAGCAGACTATTTCACATAGAGACAAGAAAAACAGAAAAATGTTTCACATTGTACTTATGTATAAAACTAACATTACATAAATACAATTTTACAAAATATTTTAACTTGAAGAAATATGTTTTGTGCTTAACCATACTTTCATTTCATGAGTAATAAGTGTAATAAAGTTAACAAGTTTAAGACTGAACAGGAGTTTGTCCTCTACTGTGCCTATTAAAGTTGAAATCTGAAAGAAAAGGCAAAAATAGTCTAACCTTCTGATGATAGGTAAGCTCCTGTGTTCGATATTTCTTACACATGAACATTAACAGGGTGTCTCAAAAATCTTATTACTGATGCCAAGAGCCATATTTAAATGTAAGACAAACAACAAAGACAAGTGGGTTGCATTTGGTGAAGCAGCACTGTAATTTTAACCTTCAAACAAGTTAAAATTTCATGAGATTTGGAAATACAGTTGTCTTGCAATAACTTTCAGCTGCAGATAAAAAAAGGAGAGAACTCAGTAACTTCAGCTTCTGTAACATTCAATCCCATTAATTTGATTGATTCAGATACAAGTCAGAATTGCTGAGAATTTCTTGACAATATATCACTATGTAGGAGAAATGTTTCTTGAAATGGTAATCAATGCACAAAATATTAATGATAGTAGAACAGTTTTCTTTTTCAGAGAAAAAAACCAGAGTAAGTTAAATGTTAATATTACTTTCTGTACCCCAAATAGTATTCTAAATAAATAAATATCTTTGAAAGCAAAGGCAGAAATAAAGCCAAAAACCTTCACCAACCAGGATTCAGGATAGTTGAATGGCAAGATTAGTACTGACAACTTACTGAAAATAAGAGAGGTAAAAGTTGCTTTTATTCTCTTGGAGGTGATTCTCACAAATGAGCCAATACTACTTAATCTGTACATAAAACAATGAGGCAATGATTTGCCTGCAGTGAAAACTAATGAGGTAAATATCAACTGTTTCCACCTACATTTAAATCTTATTTACTTCAACTCTAACGTTCTCTTCTTGATCACTGGACTTGATATGGGTTGATCAACATGAGGGTATATGGAATAGAAGAAGTTTGAAAGTCTGTCATATGATCTTATAAATCTGAGATTTATTCAGACAAATTAATGATGAATATAATTAGAAGTTGTGCACTGTGTGAATGCCCAGGTAGCTGAAGATACTCTAGGAAGTTTGGTTAAGAGTCCTTAGGATTTCAACTGGAATGGTTAACCCAAAAGGATTGAAAAGTTTTGTTCAGGTGGAGAATGAAGGAAGAAAGAAACAGAAGACACATTTGAAACAAAAACAGAGAATTTTCTCAAATTAATGTCAAACACCAAACCATAGATACAGGAATCTCAGACAACACCAAGCAAGACAAATGCCAAAAAATTACATGTAGTCATATCATTTTCAAACTTAAGAAAATCAAAGATAAAGAAAAAATCCCTTAAAAAGCCGTGTGAGGGGTGTGGTGGAGAAATACTTTACCTATTGAGAAGCAAAGAAAAAACTGCATTCCACGTATACTCAGAAACCATGCAAGCAAGAAGAGAGTAAAGTGAAATATTTTAAGTGTTGAGAGGAAAAAAAAAAATAGGAACAAACAACATGGACCACAAGTAGAAAACAGTAACAAAATGATATATATTTCTAATTATATAAAAAATCACTTTAAATATCAATGGTCTAAATACACCAACTAGAAAATAGAGATTGTCATAGTGGATCAAAACACAAGAACCAAATATATGTAGTCTACAAGAAACCTACTTTAAGACACATACATATGAACACACATATAGATTAAAAGTAAAGGAATGGAAAAAGATACACCATGCTAACACTAATCAAAAGAAGGGGTGGGGTAGCCATATTAATTTAAGGCAGAGCAGACTACAGAGCAAAGTACGTTATCAGGGATAAAGGTGGCCATTACATAATGATAAAGCTGTCAATGCTTCTAGAAGACGTAACAATCCTTAATATGTATACACTTAACAACAGAGTATCAAGCTACATGAGGCAAGAACTGACAGAACTGCAAGGAGAAAGAGATGAATCCATACTATTATAATTGGAGACTTGAACACCCCTCTATGAGGAATGCACAGATCCAACAGGCAGAAAAATCAGTATAAGTATATAGTTGAACTAAATAGCACCATCAATGAACTAGGTATCATTGACATCTATAGACTACTTCATCCAACAACAGCAGAATACACCTTGTTCTCAAGCTTACATGAAATAGTCACCAAGGCAGACCATATTCTGTGCCATAAAACACATCCTAACAAATTTGAAAGAATAAAAATCACATCATGTCTGCTTCCCAACCACAATGGAATTAAACTAGAAATCAGTAACAGAAATATAGCTGAAGAATCCCCAAACACTGGGAGATTAAACCCACACATAGGCGAAAAAAATCTTGAAAAACTTAAAAATATTTTGAACAAAAATAAAAACACAACTTATCAAGATGTGTGAAATGACAATATAAGCAAGATGGCTAAATAGGAGGCCCCCCACTCACATCCAACAGCAACAATTATTTAGCGCCACCCACAGACAAAAAAAATGCCTTTGTGGGAGCTTTGAGATCCAGGTAGGAGCTTGTAAAACCCTGGTGGAGCCCAAGGTAGTGGAAGAACATTTTGAGAAGGCAGGCCTGTGCTCAGGTGCCAGGATTGCCAAGTATGGTCTTGGCTACAAGCCCAGAAAAAGCCCCAGCCCCTAAAGGATTCAGCTAAAGCCCCATTTGGTCTTGGTCCTGCCACTAGTGGATCTGGAAAGAGTTCTGCCTATCCATGCCTTGGGTAACAGGTACACCAACCTTAATTCTGACTGGGTACCTTGTAGAATCCTGTGAACCATCTCCCTGTCTCAGCTGCAGTTCAAGAGCAGTCCTGCCCACCCAGAGAACCAAGGAAGACAGTCTATGTGCCCCCAGAGGCAGCCCTGCAGACCTCAGTCACAGCTGTGGTCTGAAGAGGCTCTATGACTTCAATCCAGCCCCACGCAGACAGATTTCCAAGCCAGTCTTGACTGCCCAGCAACCTGTCCAGTGACCTGGTGGGATCCCTCCCAGGGAAATGACATGAGCCACATCCATCCATTCACCTGCTAAAAGGCTGGCCATCTGAGGACCCACTTGTGGACCTTTGTCCCAACACCAGCCCTACAGATCAAGGTATTGGAGGCAGTTCCACCTGTCCAGAGACAGACAGGGTGCATGCCCACCTAAGCCTCTGATAACAGGCCCAACAATGGTGAACCCCACTTGGGCAAAGCAGCAGCCATGTGACCAGGCTCCAACCCCACTTGAGTGGTCTCCCAGAGATAATCCCATCAGCCCAGGGACCTTATAGGAGAAATGTCTTTACCAGCCAAAACCATCCTGTAAAAACTATAAAAGGTATATTCCCCTTCAGATGAGTAGGCACCAATGCAAGGCTGTAATGATCATGAAGAATCAGGCAAACATGACACCATCAAAAGAAACTAAGAAAGCTTCAGTAACCACTCCAAAGAAATGGAGATCTACAAACGACCTGACAAATCAACTTTTAAGGAAGCTCAATGGGATACAAGAGAACACAGACAACTAAATGAAATCAGGAAAACAATCCATGAACAAAATGAGAAGTTTAATAAAAATATAGAAACTATTCAAAAAGAACCAAACAGAAATTCTGGAGCTGAAGAATACAATGGTGGAACAGAAAAATTCAGTAGAAAGCTTCAACATGAGATAGAATCATACAATATTATGTTGGCTATTCTTTGTCTTCTGCCTCTGCGTATAAAATACAGAATCTTTTTATTGATATCCATAAAATAACTTGTTGGGATTTAGATTGGGATTAGATGAATACGTAGATCAAGTTGGGAAGAACTGATAGCTTGACAGTCTTGAATATTTCTATCATGAACATGGAATGTTTCTCCATTTATTTAGTTCTTTGATTTAGTTCATCAGATTTCTGTAGTTTACCTCATACATATCTTACACATATTTTGTTAGGTTTATACCTAAGTATTTAACCTTGGGGGTGCTAATATAAATAGTAATGTGTTTTTAATTTCAAATTCCACTTGTTTGTTGCTATTATATAGTGATTCACTTTTGTATGTTAACTTGTATCCTGGAGCCTTGCTATAATTGCTTATTAGTTCCAGGAATTGTTTTGTCAATTCCTTCAAGTTTTTCTACATAGATGATCACGTCATCTGCAAACAGTGTTATTTCTTCCTTCCCAATCTGTATAGTTTATTTCCTTTTCTTGTGTAATCGCACTAGCAAGGACCTCCAATAAGATGTTTAAAGGAGTGGTGAGTGGGAAAACTTCAAGTTTCTCACCATCACGTTTGATGTTAGCCATAGGGTTTTTGTAGATATTCTTTATTGACTTAAGGAATTTCTCTTCCATTCCCAGGCACAGAGAACTTTTAGGGCAGTGAAACAATTCTGTATGGTACTACAGTGATGGATTCATGTCATTATTATATAGTTGTCAAAACCCACAGAATGTACAACACCAAGGGTGAACCCTAATGTAAATTATGAATTTTAGGTGATGTTTTGTCAATGTAGGTTCATATATTGTAACAAATATACCACTGTGATTCAGGATGTTAATACAGGGGGAGGTTGTGCTGTGTGGGGAAGGAGCTATAGGGGAAAACTTTCTGGGCAGTTTTGCTATGAACCTAAAACTACTGTTAAAAAATAAATTTTATTAAAAATGTAGTTTTAAAAATTTTGATGTAGTAACATAAGAGCTGCTTATTCTTTCTTCTGTGGTACAAAGATTCATGAGTCAATAGATGTATACTTAATTAGCCTATTGCCACTTTTATTAATTGTGTGACCTTGAGCAAGTTGGTCTCTTTCAGCCTCAGATTTCTAATCCAACAAATGGGGCTAAAAAGATCTATTTCTCAGGCTTGTTATAAGTATGCAATGTAAATACTGTTTCTGACTATAAATTCAATATTGTAATATTCTTCTTATTGACAATAAACCCTGTCATTTAGATCTTTTATTCCATTACTGTTATTACATTCAAATTATTTATATTGGACTTTAAGAAGATTGTGAGTTGTTATTTTTTAATTCATTCCTCCTTTGCAATTTATTGTACAGTTTTTTAGAAATATTATGTGGTGGTTTGCAAATAATGTACAGTCTCAAGTTGGTAAAGGGTTTTCTCTTTTCTCTCACAAATCCTGTTGCTCAAATCTTCTTTGGCCTTTCTGATTTTCTAGTTTAGAATCCATCTGTCATATTGGCTATCCATTCTTACTATGATTTTTCTAACTAATGCTAACATTGTTCTACATTTCTGGCCTTCCTAAAGGAGATATGGTCTTTAATGGGCTTCTTTGAATATTGTTGACTAGTACAATAATCTCCAAACATTTCTGATCACAATCACTGTAAATAAAATGGTTAAACATGTACACACTGCACGTATATTTTAAATAAAATATACACATGTGTGACTAATATGATTTGAGCTATAGATTCTGAAAGTAATGAGAAGAACTGAGCTTAAGGGTATGAAAAAATCGGACTACCTTTGACAGGTAATTTTCTCAGGAAAGGTCATGAGGCAGGACAAACATCTCAATCACTGAAGAGGTTGCTTATGCTATTCAAGGAGGCTCATTAGAGTTTTGGTGTTTGGGTTTAGACATTCCTAAACCTGTTTAAATGTCCCTGTTCTAATTCTCAGGGGCCCACTCTCTCCCAATAAATGTTCTGACATTTATGTAAGAAATCTGGCAAAGCTGTGAATTGAACTTACATTGAAATTCAACAAACAGCGGATTCTAGCTATGCATCTAATTTCCAGCTGAGAGGCTTTCAAATTAGAAGGAATAAGAGATACTTTTAGGGCCCTCATAGAAACCCCTTGGTCTCTGACCTTGCCAAGGCATTCAAGTGTTATTTTCTTTATTCTCTTTACTGTATTGAGAGAGAGCCAGCCCTGTATACTCCATTCTTCTTTTAATCGTCTATAACAGCAAATGCTTGTTCTGCCAAAGACTAGCCTTAGACACCTCATCCATACAATTCTAGATAATAATGTTATCATTTATTTTACCCCAGTATACTACAGATCTCCCTATTTCTAATGGTAATGGAAAACCAGATTTCAAACCAAATCATGTCAAATCGCCAAACCATATTCCCATCCTTAGGGTCTCTAAGTATTGTTAAGTAGGAAGTGATTTAACTCAGGAAATTAAGGGCTTATAAAAATTATTGGAAGAGTTAAAGACATGTGTTCTAGGTCTAGAATGATTTCCAGAATACTCAACTGACCCACGGCTTGATAAGAGCAATTTCCTCTGGACGTGTGTTGGAATCAACTGCTACCAGTATAACTGCCTCTAGACACCCAGGGAGCTGGAGAAAGAACCAACTCGATCCAGTAATTGGGTCAGATTAGCAAGACTCCTCTGCTATTGATGCCTTTAAATAAGTGTCTCAACATTTTAGAAGCTGAAGAATGGGTGCAAGAACACTGCAGCAGAGAAAGTTCATGTTCCCCGACAATTCCAGTTTTATTACTACTTGTATTGTTTTATAATTCCTTGAAAGTTGGTATGTGTACAGACATACGTAATACGTATATACACATATAGTAAATAACTCTCAATTGTTGATATTTTTTAAAGGTAGCTTTCTTATTAATTTACCAACATGTTTTCAAATTGTGATTTAGAGTCTCAAGCTAGGCAGGGTTTTTAAGTTTTGTTGCTCCTTCTCTCTGCTTCTTCTGTGCTCCACTATCTTTGTGTAATAAAGACTTTTATTTTCCTCCACAGGCGCTTTTGGCTTCCTCATCCAAAAGTAGGTGTAATGTTGGTTCTTGGTGGCTCCTACCCTGAGGGGATATTGGGAATATCACATATCAGGTCTCTAACTCCCACAGAGCAATAGAATACCTCAGTGCCATCTGCAGCTGTACTGAGTTCAGCAGATTTGCAGCTTCAGCCCTGATAATCACAGAGGACACTCTCTTTTGATCCATACCAGTTCTCATTTTTGGAAATGGCTATCACTATAATCGCTTTTTATTAGTATCTTTTGCGATGTGTGTGTGTGTGTATACATACATATATATGTATATACACACATACATACATACATATGTAAATTAGAAAAACTGTCATTTAGAATTTAGGTTGGAACTGAGAAGAGGCTGTCCCCTTTACACGATACTTGAGCACTCATGAGTGTAAGTTGGAGATGGCAATTTTTTTTTTCTTTGACTGCCTGTGCCAGTTACAGAAACAGGTACTGAAGTAGGCAATTTTAAGTATGGCAAAGTCACAATGAACAAATACCTGCTAACATCTGACAGCCAGGCAAGGGGTTATGCACATTAACACACCCTTCAAGTGAAGATCTGACCAGTACCCAGATGAACAATGCTGGGAATCAAGGAAAAGTCAGACAGTTTTTAAACACCATGTCTGTATTGATCTCTATTCATTTAAAATGAGGAAGGACAAATGGAAGGAATGAAGAAAGGGACACAAAGACTATTACGTACAAAATTATTATAGAAGAGCCAATAAAGAAGTTAATGCCTATGATCTCGAAGAAGATGTCTCTGGACATTATCTTTCATTGAAACAAGAAGAAAACTTTAGAAAATGCTCTGAGGCTTTAGGGTTAAAATGGTGGTACGTAAGATATATGTAATATTGTTCCTACTGATCACCAATTAAAGTACTCATGATTCAAAGTGAACCAAAAAAAAGGCTATGGGTCTAAATCTGGGTAAGATTTCTGCTTAATGATTCATGACACATTCTTGTACTATATATAAAACAATCCATACTCTGGACCAAAATAAATCTCCCAAATAAGATAGGATATGCACAAAAATTCAAACTACAGTGAACAGCCCTACCTCTAACAAGTACTGGCGTCTCTCCCTCTTATATCTAAGTAGAACTATGTTGATTCAAACACTATATTCAGAAGTATAGAACTGAAAAAAAAGCAAGGAGCAGTACTGGGGAAGAAGTAAGGATTTAGCATTATTATGTTCAAAGACGACTTCCAACAGTAAATGAAAATTGGAACAGGAGAAATTTAGTATTGAAGCAGCAGATGATGGAAGCTCAGTTTATAGGACTACTTTACAAATTGCAAATCAAGCTTAGGGTGATGCTTCAGGCTGAGATATAAGAGGATACACCACCTACCATCAAGTAAATAGTGACGGCAGCTGTGAGACGTGGCATCATACCCTGAGGGTAAACACTCTGCCCACTCAAGACAAATAAAAATACATCTATGAATTACTACCTCCGTATAAAGAAAAAGGAAATTACACTTAATAGTCAAGGGAAAAAAATAACTGAAAATAACCTTCACAAGAAAAATATATACTTACAAAAAAAATCAAGCAGCAGCTTGTTGTCCTCAAAATAATGCAAGAGGAAATGAATTATAGGAAGCAGAAGCAAGAAGTCTTAAAGATAAAACTGAGTTAAGATAGAAAGGGTGCTGGCAGCATAAAAGAGTGGCATAATAAAAATCCACATTGGAGGTAGTCCCAATTGGATCTGATTACAGAAAATCAAGTCAGTGGTATGGAGGATAAATTTAAGACGCTTATCCAGAATTCAGAGAGATTAAAAACTAAGATAACATGCAAAAAGAAGGCACAAAAATCCTATCTAAGAATTATTCGTTTTCCAGAGGAAGAAGCAGAAGCATCACAATGTATGGTAATGTAGACAGAATTATTTCTTGATCTAAAAAAAAAAAAACAGCAACTGAATTTATACAAATAAGCTCATGAAATAGGCTCATTGAGGGTACACCACAGCCCCTTTTTGATGGACATTTATTTGATGCCCACTCTTTTGCTATTATAAATAACCTACATGAGAAGCCTTGTGTGCATTTTGCTTCATATTTGCAGAGAACTACCTTAAGGGTGGATTTTAATCAGTGGAATTTCTGGGTCAAAGAGAAAATAACTTATTTTTTCTGGTAGTGCCAAATAATCCTAGTGGATTTGTATAATTTCTCATGCTTATCAGTAACACATGAGAAGGATTGTTTTCCAAAGCTTTGCCAACTGAGTTTACAGTCAAACTTTTGAAACTTTGCCACTCTGCTAGTAAGAAGCGGTATTTCAGTGTAATCTTGATTTACATTTGTCTTCATGTAAGTGACGCTAAACATGTATTCATATTGTTATGGATAATTTGCCTTTCCTTTGAAATGATCCTCATATTTATTTACATTTTATCTGTTAACTTTGGTCCTTCCAATTTTTAAGAGCTATTTATTTGGAGATTATCCCTTTAAGAAAAAAGCTGGTAATATTTTCTTCTAGTTTGTCACTTTGAATTTACTTTATGGAGCTTCTCTTACCCCATACACACAGACTTTAAACATATTTGAATTTAGTAATTAGATCTTTTACCAATTCTGAATGTTGAATCATATTAGAAAGGTTTTTCATGTTCCAAGATTATAAAGGAATTCATCTTTGTTTTACACTAGTAGATCTATGGTTTTTGTTTTAAATATAGATTTCTGACCCATTTGTATTTTACTAAATGGCTAGCCAGACATCTCAAATTTTTAAGTCTGTATTTCCCCCACCACATGCACACTTATTTTAGAAGCCACATATACCACATTTTATCTTATATTTTAGGATCTGTTTCTAGATTTTCATTCTACTCCATTGGCCTATCTACTCATGTGCCAAATATTCACAGCTTTAACATTGTTTTAACAACAATTTTACACATTATGTTGTAATATCTGGCAGAGTTATCCCTTACCTTTTTTCCTCTTTCAGGGTTTTCCTATCTGGTCTTTATTAGTTTTCCACAGGAATTTTTAGTGAGATTGCATTTGATTTATATACTAACTTTAGACCTAAACCCTCATGATGTAGAATTATCCTACCTAAGAACACTAATGTCTATTTATTAGAGTTTATTGTGATATCCAGGTATATTTGAACTTTCTAAATTTTGTGCTTTTCTTATTTATGTTCCTAGGTAATGTATCTTTTACCCTATTTGAAATCTTCTTTCATTGTGTCCTCTAATGAGTTACAGTATGCTACATGAAGGCTATTGATTTTAATATATTAATTTTATATCCTGTTCCCCCAATAAATTCTCTTATTGTCATTGTTTCTCTTGGTTTTTGATCAAGTGCACTATCATATCATATGCCAATAGAGAGAACTCATCTCTTTTCCAGTGCTCATGCTTCATAATTTCTCTTGCCTGATTGCATTTACTAACACCTACAGTATCTTCTATAAAATCATATTAGTGACATTACGTATACTTTCATTTTTCCTGACTCTAGTGGAAAAATGTTTCCTCATTTTAAAAAGATGCTGACTTTTGTAATGAGGTACATATACTTTACCATATTAAGGAAATATTCATTGATTTCTCTTCCATTAACTGGTTTTTTTTTTTTCACTTTTAAAAATCAGGAGTAGGTATTGGATTTTATTGAATGCCTTTTTAGCATTAATGGAGGTGATCATAAGTGTTTTTTTTTAGGAGTTAATAAGTGAATTATATAGATTTCCTAATATTAAACTACACTCATATTCCTGCAATAAACTTGGTCATGATTTATTATTTCTTAACATGCTAAAATTCTGTGTTAATATTTTATTTAGCTTTTTCATCAATCTCTAGTTTCTTTCTAATACTCAGTAAACATTGTACATAGTTACCAATGTTTACTTCTTTTAAAACATATTTCTTTTTTCATGCTCTGAAACAATTTTAGTAGCATTGAGATTATCTGGTTTTTGCTTAATTGGTAGAATTTCCTTGTGATACCGTTTTGCCCTGGTGCTTTTCTTGGAGGTGTGGGTGGCATAGGATGTGGTCATAGGTCTTTGATAAATTTATCTATTCTAGGAAAGTTAGTCTGGTTTAATTTTCTTTGTCTTCTTTGGTCAATTTGAGTATATTTACTTAAGAAATTATCTAATTCATTTAAGTTGTAGATCTATATGCAAAGTAGTCTAATGTTTTTATTTTTTAATTTCCTAGGTTTCAATATTTATATGGACTCCTAAGTTATTTTTTCTGTTTTTTCCCTTTTAATTTTCTTGTTTAAATTAGTTAATAGTTGATCTATTTATCTGTTCATTTCAAAGAACTAGCATTTGACTCATTTATTATTTCTGTAATTTTTCTGTACCTACTTATTTTCTATTTTCATCTGTATTTCATTCCTTCTTTTCAGAATACTTTACTATTTAATGGCTTTATGTTCAAGCGCTATATTGTTCAGCATTTAGTTATGAATTATGCTGTGGTTAATGTTTTAGCTATATTCTATAGAGTCTGATATGTAGTGTTTTTATTATTTTTTAGAAATACTTAAATATTCTATTTAATATCTTTTAAATGAAGTTTTAAACATTTATGTATACATATATATAATCAGCCTTTGTCTTATTCAAAGCTTTACTTTTATCTGAAATCTATCTTGGCAAATATCAGTTACAATCTTTATTTTTTATTTGTTTTTATTTTTAATATATATTTGTTAATGTATTTTTATCTTTTCTAAAGCTTGTTTTCAGCTTAGAGTTTGCTCTGTGATCCAATCCAAAAATGTATCTTAACGTGAGTTGAACCCTACTTAATGATTTTAAATATTTGAGAAATATAGTTATACGAATGTTTTTAAAAATAAAAGGTAACAACTAATGCAATTAACAAAATAACTTAGTAGCCATGGCATATAGCAAAACGAGTTTAAAAAGAAGGATCGAAAAATCAAACAGAAGATTCTAACTTACTGCTTACTACCCAAGTGTTTGATCATTTAATTACATCCTAAAATTCACATCTTGAAATGGAGATAACAATAGTATTGTTAAAAGGGTTAAATGAGATGATAGTGTCATTGTACTGGGTACATAGCATGTATTTTTTTATTTTCAGTAAAGCATAATAAAACATAAAATTAAATTTATACCAGTTATGATAATTAAAATACATTAGTCAAATTGAATTAAAAGTCAGGTATAATTATATGTTGTTTTGAGAAATTAAAATAATGTATTGGACAAAGAAGGCATAAGAAAGATCACCAATATGTGTGTTAAGCAAAAAATTTTAACTTATAAGGAAATGATCACAGTGAACCCCAACAACGTGTGAGATTAACAGTCTTTTCTCCATCTTTGGTAGACCAGAAGAACATATGAGTATAGCAAGGGAGAGTTTGAGACCTAAAATTAAACAAATGGCAAAATAATAAACACTTCACAAATACTGTTTCAAAATGTGTACTTTTATAAAAAAGTGAGGCATACACTAATATGTAAAAGAAATCCCTCAAGAAATTCCCCAAACCAAAACTTAGACAAATAACATTTTTGGACAAAATGTCTTACTTTAATAATGAAAGTTCAGATAAACTAAAACAACAACAACCTATCAATCATTGTGAAAGTAATCACCTAATAGTTCTTAGGTACATGGTTGAGTCATCAGAACATTTTTCGAAGTATAACAAACACTGCAAGGTATTCAGCCAGACCTGAAGTATGAGACAAATTCATAATGTTTGTAAATAAGTACAGGAGAGTAAAAGTATATGAACATATAATTCTATTCTAGAAATGAGAAAAGGGGTAGGGAGTGCTAAGAAAGAACGAAGAAAGTTTTCAGAAAGAAAAAAATTATTAGAGTAAAGAAAATGATACATTTGATCATCAAGTCTTTGATCTTTAGATAAAAGAAACCAATAAAAATAGAATACAAACCAATGAGATTTTTTTTATCAGAAGCAAATCAAATAAAAAATGAAAGACGGAAAACACAATAAAAAATTGAAAGGAGCCATGACCACATAGTAAGGGTTTATTTATAGTGTTACAATAACATATTAGCTATAAGTCTATTTTAATAATCTAGAACATTTCAAAGGAAATGGAAAAATATCAAAATTAAAACAGAGAAGAGAAAATTTAAAGAAACAAATAATCATGAAATAAACTTCAAAATGTAACATAGCCTTATCTAAAAAGGTGTGGTAGAATAGACAAAAACCTGAGATGGTCAGCTAAAAACACGTTAGAGAGATTGAAATAAATGGCTGATTTTCAGATGAATTGGTAGAGTGCCATTCCGGGTTTTCTGCAGTGATCATTTAGGTGGAAAAAAATACTGTCTAAGATAATTAAATTTCTAACACAGAATGCTTTACCTATGGAAATTGTTAAAAGACAAAAAAAAACCCCATATCGTATATTACACTCTCAAGTAAATTTCCTTTGGCACCTGCCATACACACAAGTTCTCACTTAGAAAAACTAGGCCTTGTAACATTTTTTAAAAGCCCGTTTTATTACCATGCACCCTCTTTCAATAAACTTAACTCTTTAATTCTAAAAGCTCTTAGGGGGAGCCTGAAACTTTCTTTTGGAAAGTTTGGAAAGAACAGCCAAACTTAAGTTCTCTCTTCGAGTCACACGAATTGAGAAGCATTTCAATTCAGATGTGTGCGCTGTAAGTTCTCACATTAGGAAGTAAGTTTCATGGTAGCAGAAGATGCAGAACCGGTGCCAATTATTTGTCAGCTAATCAGAAATAGTCTGATAAATTTCTAGTCCAATGAATAAAAGATACAAATCTAGTAGAATTAATGTATAGATTAGTTTAACAGAATAATTTAAAATAACAGTTTGATTAGTTTAAGGTATTAGTTTAATATCTGCTTATTAAGATCAGTGTGTTAATAAGTAGTTCGATTAATAGTTATCTTCCTGGATGTGCATGCTTTAAAAAATATTTTGTTAGCAAGTGCCTACTAAATTTATTTTTAATTTTCAGTACTAAACAATTCAGCCTTTTCCTTCTTATAGGACATGCTTCTCCATTTGCAGTGAAACTTAGGCTTTATTCACAACACTTGCCACATGCAAATTTGTAATGTGTTGATTTTGCTGTTTCTTCACTATTGGTTTATCAATTCTTCAGAATCTGTTGTGCATTTATGTACTGTCTCTCTTGGTCTTTATCTCTGTTTCCACTTCTCCAAGTTGCCAAAATCTCATTCTCTATCATTTTGTCTGAATCTCACTTTATAGCTCAGTTCATCAGACCCTTTGATAAAACAATCCCACCCAGAAGCCAATCATTAATCAGATAAAATGGCAAAACCTGATGTAGCCCAATTATCCTCAAAGCCTCTGACCCCTTGCTTCCTTCAAACTCTAAATATGTGATTGTAATGTCTTAGTCTGCATCATCTAATTATTTTAGTCTGAGGTACAAATTCTAAATAAATTTAATTAAATTATAATCAGATAGAGGAAGCTCTTAGAATGTGTCAACAAATCTGTTAATCATTCTATGGATAATAAATTAGTCCTTCCAGGAAGGGGTAACAAATTACCCAAGTAAGATATTTAATAAGAATAAATGCCTCAACCAAGCTACAAGAGATACCAGGAGTGACCCCTTCTTAGAAAATTCAGGAAAGAAGAGGATCAATCAAAGTAAATTGTGGAAGGATTTGATTATTTATTTTAAAGAAAAGGAGACTATTAGAGACCCTTAAATCATATAAGCATACATGCTTATATAATAGAATGTCTATATCTCACATAAGTCAAGTATCCTGAAAAAAAGTGTCCATTTTCATGTTTATTTCCCCCAATTTTAATTTATAATTAGGATTCTGAGTTTAAGTCTCTCACAATGAAAATATATTCAGTAAGTTGTCAATATGTCTTCTAATAGTATTAGCTCGCAGTTTCTAAAGCCCAAATCCTTCCAAGTTACACTTTTTCAAAATATAAACATACCAGAGAAGAATATTTCCTTTTTAAAGTCCAGTTTCACAGTACAACTTTCTCTCAGATTTTATTAACTATAGTCCATTTATTCAGCACTATCTTATTAAAAATTATCAATGCACTTTCACTAATTTAGTTAACTTGGCATTTTCTACTATTCCAAGAAAAAATATGGCTTCTATAAAGTTGCTAAATAATTAGCAAATGTAGGTAAGAGTGATCACTTCATTGATTTTATTCATCATCAAATGTGTACATTAAGGTGTAACTCAAAATATTAGTAAATTGATGTAGCAAAGTGTCTTTAAAAATTGACTCTACCAATATTAGAAACTAATGGTTTACTCACCTGGGCACTTATATGCTCATATGCTCTATATGCTACTAGGTTATAGTGTTCCAAAAATTCACCAAATTATCATATCATGAAGGTTAAAACTTTCAAAGAAATTTTTGTGAACAGAGCTAGTATTCAATATAGTCTGAGCCAATTGAGTTTAAATTATTAATTATAGTATAATTAAGGGTCAAAAGAGTGTTTCAAAGTATAGTGAGACTATCTTCCAGATGTAAAATATAGAGACTTTAGGAGTTGGATGAAATTTGAAGTAGAATTTAAAGGTCTACAGTTCTACTATTCCAAGTCACTTAGATATTTGCACTTTCATATTGAGTGTTAGTACAGTAGACATATCAAAAATAAAATTAACCCCTATTTCAGTGAGGCATAACATCTCATTGAATGTTACTGCTTCTAAGAGTAACAAAAACTTATTTTGATGTGTATTGCATGGCATTTTGGGATTAACATTGAATACGGCCCCAAATGATGATTTCCTTTTTAATAATACCTGTAAATATGCACACAATTATAGCTAGATAAGATAGATTAGTATTTATTAGGTTCTGATTATTCACTAGTCACTAGGCTAGATGAGTTACACATTATATTGCTTAACCATATATTCAAATAAAGATGTATGTTTATAAAATTCACTAATACTATTAGCAAAATTGTAGGCATATTGACACAATACTCCTAGCACGTAATATCGCATTCTTAATATGAGTGCAGCAAATTCTAAAACTGGCATGTCAGATTCAGTTTTGCATTTGTTTATGTGATTAGCATCTTTATCTCCTGATAGACTATAAACTCCATGAGGGCAGAGACTGTAGCCCCAGTGCCTTACTTAGTGAGTTAGCAGATAATGGATGTCCAATAAATACTGATTTACTGAATGAACAAATGAATAATATGAATAGCTTAAGTGTGCTCTGAGAATCAAATCATTGAATTAATTTTAAGTACAATTTCTCATGTATATGTTCTTTAAAATTATCCTATGTTTTCTGTTATTTAATAAATATAAAGGACAAAAACAAAACCAGAAAATAGAACTAAATAAGGATATCTGAAAGGAAATTTGACTATATAAGAATAGCTAAAATATATTAAGTGCCTTTCATATCTAGGCATTGTGTTAACTGTTGTTCGGTAGATTACTCATTTAAGCTGCACAACCTCCTTGTTAAGTAGTTGTCATTATTATTGCATTTTTGCCAATAACTACACTGAGTCTTAGAGAAGTTGGTATTTTCCAGAAATTCTCCAGCTACTAAGCAATGCAACCAGGATTCAAACCCATAATGTCTAACTCTAGTCCAGGATTAAAACCTTTAATATACTTCCATTTTCTCATACAGGACTAGAAAACATGCAATCTATATGCTTGCCAGTTGTTTGATTAAATATTTAGGAAGTTTCAGTTTTTCCTGAAGAAAATAAAATCTCAATGTTCAACTACTAGTATATTATTTAAAAAATTTTCACTATCTGTGCTGTAATTAAAGACCTTTTGTGAATTCAGTGTAAATTTCCAGACAAATACTAGGTTCACTGTTAAACTGAGCTTATTAGTGTGTATGTCACTTTTGTATGCATGTTGACAAGATGACTCACTGATACAAGATACTTCAAAACCAAAGGTTTAGCGGTTCTGGTTTGATACATAGCCATCATTCACAGTATTTTCGGAAGGAAGGTAGTTCATCCTTCTTTAAGGCTCACATACTCCCATCTTTGATAAGAGTTAGTCAAGCACCAAAATACTCTGCAAAATACACAAAACAATGCATACCCTCTGAGTTCTTATGAAGAAACTAAGGTTTGAGGTCAGTTTTGTTATTATCCTTACTTGACAACACAGCATCACTTGGCTTTGACGCTATTGCAGACATCATTTAAGGTCAAGATATACTGACTAACAGGCACAATTTAACCATGAATTAGAAATTGTCTGGAAATTTATATTATTCATTATTTCTGGATTTGGAGAATCTAGGTTAAGCGGTGGTTGCATTTTAGCTTGTCTAATTCCAAGGATCATTTATGTATGCTTCAATCTTCTAATCAAAGTTGCTACCATTTGACACCTGTGTGCTCTTCTAAGGCTAAGGTCTCTGGAATCCTGTCACATTCTTACAATTTTTTTATGTATGCATTATGAAGTTGGGTAAAGTTGCTGTAATTCCTGTAGGAACAAAGGGATGAAAATGAAGGTATGTAAGAAACACAGAATGTAACAACTGCTTAACAATTTCTTGGAATATGAGTGTACATCATACCAGGCATCTATCATCTGATACTTTTGTCTCTAATAGAAAATGTTTTATTTTACCAGTATCCTTTCATGACTTTTTATAATGTTTCTTTCTTTCCTTGGTTACCCAAGCCCTAAGTCATAATAACTATATTAACTAACTGGCACACAAACTAAGACCAATTTTGCTTCCTTTTTCAAAAACTCAACTCCTTTCTCTGAACATATGCTACCTATGTCACTATGCTTATCCTAGATATATTCTATTGATCCTTTTACTGCCTCATATCCAATTAGTACTGTAGCTTTTATTTACCTTCCTACTAGCTATTGTTTCATGTCATTCTCTCTATTCCTACTACTACTAAGCCTTTGTTCAAGTTTCCTTTGCTCCTCTATAAGCTAAATAGTCTCCTAACCAGTTCTTGTATCTTGAATCTATTCTCTATACTGTTACCAGAGTGGTCTTTCTAAAAAGTAAGTTGCTCAGATGTATAATTATCAATTCCTCTGCCAATTTTAAGAACAAAGTTCAAACCCCAAGTTTAACATATAAGGTCATTGGCTACCACCTACCTATATAAGCCTAAATTCCCACCCTTCCGATTATAGACTGTCTTCTAGTTGTAACCATCAACCTGTAGTTTACTTGCAAGCCTTCTTACATACCCCTCTACCAGAAATGCTCTTT